>NC_068307.1:835000-932500 GCF_025860055.1 Xyrauchen texanus | reverse complement strand
ATGTTGCCACCAGATGCTCGAGGTCACAGCAGGGTCTACTTCCTAATTGAACTGTAATTGACTCAGCAGCAGGGAAGGTCAGTTTGTCAACCTTATTACCCGATCCATCCAGTGATGACTCATGTCATTGTCTCTGAGATACTCCATTACATGGTAAAACATGAAACTGATGCACATATGAATGCACACAGACAGGGGAAGCATACATACTCGCTGACAGTGATGACCTTTGACAATAATGTAATGATTGCATAATGTGAGTTGACGTCATTGTCACTCAATAATGGACGGATGCAATTAAGATAAATCGAACAGAAAGCTGAACTTTAAAGTGAGTGCTTCTTTGCAGACTTCATGTTCCCAGCGTCTGTAAATGGTCTGCATAGAGGTTACCAAAGCGCTTTACACTGTGTCCCGTTCACCCATTCACACACATTCACACACATTCACACACCAAAGATGGCAGAGCTGCCATGCTAGGTGCTAGCCTGCCATTGGGAGCAATTTGGGGTTCAGTGTCTTGCCCAAGGACACTTCGGCATGTGGAGTCGTGTGGGCCGGTAATCGAATCACCAACCCTGTGATTGGCAGCCGACCCGCTCTACCACCTGAGCCACAGCCGCCCCTGAGACGTCTCAGTAATCTGAGACGGCCTCTGTAACACATACTGTATTGAGAATTATCATAAACATTATGCTCAATTATTACATTCAGGAATTGATTTCTGTCTTTTCATTTGGGTGTGCAAGAGAACATTGGCACAGCTGTGGCTACGCCACTGGTTTACATCTCTCGTTCTTACTGGAACGGCATTTTCGAGACCCTTCGTTACTGCAGTGCATACTTTGGAAAACGATTTTGTTAGGAAACTGAAAACTTTACGGATTGCTGTGGATGTCGCTTTTGTTTCAAGCTCAGGATACATCACACTTAAGAATTTAAACCTTAAACGTTATATTCTGTATGTACTCTAATGAGATCTGTGAATCAGAAAGTTTACAATGTTCTTATTAGAGCATTCATTTAAAGCTCGAACCAGGCACAGTGTGTGCCGAAAATGTAGCATCATTAACAATGTTACATAACAACATTAGATCTCTTTTGAACAATTCAATGGCAATATGTTCGTACGTTGTTAAATGCAAGGCGATCCACTCCGACTACCCCACTTGAATAGCCTGGAGCGTGTTTTTTAATAGATCCTACGTAAGTGAATTGTCCTGAGAGTGAAAACAGTATCTCAGATTCATACAGAGACAACACCTGCAGAGCAGTCGCTGTATTCACTCAGGATTAGTTCAGATGTCCCTCAGGTTAATTACTAATGTACCGTAGACGTAAAGGTTAAACAAAGGTGAGTCACGTTGGCATTTCGTTCAGAGACGTGAGTTCGCTCCACATCCGAGGCGTGAACATTTCCAGAGTCAACCCTAAAGCTCAGGCGTGGGAGATATTATGAAGAGGTTGAATCTGAACACTGGATCATTATGAAAATGTCATTGCGTTTCTTTTGAGTGAAAAGTGATTTTCAAGGGGTGAGATGTCCTGCAAATCCAACTGAAGATTGCTGTGAAAGTTAAAGTGCTTGTTAGAGCTAAAAGCCTTTAAATGTAGGCCAAGATTAGACTCTAGGCCAGTGAATTTACTTCAGGATCCCGATTTTCCTGGGTTTTAAAAGATTTAATGTCTCTTGACGCCAATAACCGCACTGCACAGAACACGTTGTGGTCATGTTGACATCTGTCTAATTTGACTAGCTTCTACTAAGTGATGAATAAGTGGGATGAATTTGTGCACAAATGCCGTAGAGTTTAATTGGACGTGGCTTTTGATGTCAGAAACAAAAGCCAATAAGCCTATAATCTTGTGTCGTTAGACCTTTGATGGGATGGTGACATTTCTGGTGCTTATTATTGAGGCTTATTCTGGCCAAGACCTGGGTGCTTAGAGAGGACAAGCCATCTGACTGACATGGAAAGTGAACAGTCACAGTTCGTTTTGTTCCTACATGCCATTTTGGGTCGGGGTTTGCTGAGATATATTGCGTAAGGGACTGTATATAATGTACATTCAGTTGGTCATTATCACAAAATTAATCCTGACACCATTCAGAGAGGTCTTGATTCACCCTGAAGGGGTTTATTTTGCAATTAACAACCGACTTGACTGTGCATTATCCCGCTGAACAGATGATTTCCACCAAATTCTGTTGGTGTTTATTTAGTGAAACTGACTGCTCATTATCCAGCTTATTACACAGCTACTTTTCAAATAAATAAATATATAAATGGACATGAAACACTGATATGTAGATTGCAGAGTGATTTGAGATGACTTGCAATACCCGGATGACAAGTCTGATGTCTTTATCCCTGGTTCTGCGGTTGTTACTCAGAAATATCAGACCACCAGATGGCGCCATTGTGCAGTCAGAATTGAGGATTCCAGAGACCCATGTAATAATTTTCAATAATTTCCAGCTGACTGTACATAATCTTATTTATTGCATTGCAACCTACCAAATAAATACATAAACTGACATGAAATATTGGTTTGCGTTAAAATTGTCATTAATTACAAAGAAACCATGAAATCGCGAGTTTCTAGAAACATTGAATGATTTAATTATCTCACTTGTAGATCGCAGAGTGATGCGAGTAGTAGGAAAGATGGCTCGCAATACCAGTCTGAGGTGTTTTAGGGGGTGTTCACACTTGGCATGTTTGGTTAGATTAAAACAAACTCTGGTGTGATTTCTCTGTTACTGGGGTTCATTTGAACAAGTTTGAACGCTGTCACCCAAACCTTGGTGGGCACCAAACAAGCGAACAGAGACCGCCTGAATAGTGGGTCTCAGCCCACTTCCAAATGACCTCTGGTGCGGTTCGATTGATACGTGAACGCAACATGGACCAAAGACATCTTAACGGACCAAAAACAGGAAGTAATTTGCCTAATACTGACCTCAAGCATACTTGGTTCTTCTCATTGTAGGAGTGATGTTGCCCATTAGAGTTCGGGACAGGCGTCAGAACCGCCCGTCAGCCGTCCTTGCAGCATAACTTCATTTGTGTGTGCAGCGGAGGAATTCCTGGTGCTGTTTTGACTCCTTTGACTCCTTTTATTAACTCTTCGTTTGTTCTCAGCGGGTAAAAATACCACCATATATACATATATACATCCAACGAGCGCATTTCACCCAGCAGCCAGCGTTGTTTTGGATGTTCGGCAAGTTCAGTCGCAAAATATACATCATATAATCTGTCCAATCAGGTTGCGATTTTATCCTGATGTCGTTGGTTTTGTATCGTTAGGTTCGGTGTTAAAATGCCAGTGTGAACGCTAAACAAACCAGGACTAAATGTATCATTTTTAAATTTTTGGTCTGAACCAAGAGAACCAAGACAATTGAACTACAAGTGTGAACACACCCTTAATCCCCGGTTGTTTCTCAGAAATATCAGACCACTAGATGGCGCAATTGACCCATTAGAATTGCGTATTGCAGAGATTGGTGTAATCATTTGCGATAATGACGGGCTGACATAAAATATTGGTTTGGGTTAAAATGAAGTTATTATTTGAAAAGAGAAATCATGGAGTGTTTAGGAACATTGAATTCCACCTCCGGTTTTCTAGGGGGAACGGAAAAATTTCAGAGAAGAAAAAAAGTTAATACATTGACAGCCAGAGTAAGAAATCGTTTGCATATCATTTAATTTATTATTAAAACAAAAATCTTATTTGTTAGAAATAAGGGTTGTAATTCACTATTTTCTGTAAACCTGCTTCAAAACACAATTTACTGTGTTTTTGAATACTTTTTTCCAATTTATATAGTGCTTCTCACAATAAATATAAATATATAATTATATTTAAAGTTGCAATATGTAAAGTTTTCAAATAATTTTACATATATTTTTTTGCCAATGTGTGAACGACGTGTAACGCAACTTAAAAAAATTATCCCTTACCGGACTTCCTATATTGCCTATTAAAGCCTGTCGACTGATGTTCATGGGAAGGCAGCGGGTCACTTTTGCCGGGAAAATCCAAAGATGTGACATTTATGCTCATGAGAGTCTCAGCGCTTCTCTTCCGCTAATCAACAGCGACAACAAACTGCAACACAAGATAACATTATCTTAGAGATGAATCCAGAAAACGTCCGGCACAACACCGACTCCTACAAACTCAGAGTAAACCAAACTAACATTTATCTACTGAACCCCGTCTGGATGAACGGGATCGAGCGAAAACTAGAGTGAACATCTGCAGGACGTTTGATTCAACTAATTTCAACGATCTTCTCTTTATAGTAAAAGTCAGGATAATGTTAATCTGTAATTATTCAATAAAAGATAAACTACAATAACACATGAAATAAATGCTAAACAATGTTCAGCTCATGCTAAAAGCTCCATTCATTAGTGTAACGTAACTTATACAGAAAATATACATAATCTATTATTATAAAACAATAGTGCATCGATATATCAGAAAGACTGATTATATACTGAACTGTGTCACATATTTATAATGTTTATTTTATAAACCGCTACTGTCATCATACACCACATTTAGCTAACCGCTATTGATAACACTTGCTAACGGCGACATAAGCTATCGTATAAATGCAGTCAATGTATCATGCAAAGAAAAGTGATGACTTCAAACTACAGTCTCTTATAGTCAGATCTATATCCACACTTTGTTTTAGTCCTGTTCCAGCACTGGAGACTCAGTCAAACAATCATAACTGTGTAATTTTAATGATGTTACCTCATCTGTTAGCATGATGTCGGTGGATCACGTTCAGTCTCTTTGTACGTTACATCATTGTTTTGGTGGATGCTCGTGTCACTATGGAGTGTGTGTATGAGCGCGAGCAACAGGCTGCAGTTCACTGAACAGCCACAGGTGTCACTATGGAGTGTGTGTATGAGCGCGACCAACAGGCTGCAGTTCACTGAACGGCCACAGGTGTCACTATGGAGTGTGTGTATGAGCACGAGCAACAAGCTGCAGTTCACTGAACGGCCACAGGTGTCACTATGGAGTGTGTGCACGAGCGCGGTTCACTGCTGCAGTTCACTGAACGGCCACAGGTGTCACTATGGAGTGTGTGTATGAGCGCAGGCAACAGCTGCAGTTCACTGAACGGCCACAGGTGTCACTGTGGAGTGTGTGCACGGCGTGAGCAACAGCTGCAGTTCACTGAGCGCCACAGGTGTCACTATGGGTGTGTGTATGAGCCGAGCAACAGCTGCAGTTCACTGAACGGCCACAGGTGTCACTATGGAGTGTGTGTATGAGCCGCGAGCAACAGGCTGCAGTTCACTGAGCGGCCACAGGTGTCACTATGGAGTGTGTGCATGGCTGAGCAACAGGCTGCAGTTCACTGAGCGGCCACAGGTGTCACTATGGAGTGTGTGTATGGCCGCGAGCAACAGGCTGCAGTTCATTGAGCGGCCACAGGTGTCACTATGGAGTGTGTGCACGAGCGCGAGCAACAGGCTGCAGTTCACTGAGCGGCCACAGGTGTCACTATGGAGTGTGTGTATGAGCCGCGAGCAACAGGCTGCAGTTCACTGAGCGGCCACAGGTGTCACTATGGAGTGTGTGTATGGCCGTGAGCAACAGGCTGCAGTTCATTGAGCGGCCACAGGTGTCACTATGGAGTGTGTGTATGAGCTGAGCAACAGGCTGCAGTTCACTGAGCGGCCACAGGTGTCACTATGGAGTGTGTGTATGAGCGCGAGCAACAGGCTGCAGTTCATTGAACGGCCACAGGTGTCACTATGGAGTGTGTGTATGAGCGCGAGCAACAGGCTGCAGTTCACTGAACGGCCACAGGTGTCAATAATAACAAGAGTTTCTCTTTGGGTTTATACATCTAGCATTACTCCAGTACAAGAAAGATACACTGACATCTTAAGAAGTAAATTTTTTCCAGGTAATGTTTTAATAATTCTTTTGCGTGTGTGTGTGTGTGTGCGTGCGCGTGTGTGTGTGTCTGTGACTGTGTGTCTGTCTCTGTGTGTGTGTGTGCGTGCGTGTGTGTGTGTCTGTGAGTGTGTGTCTGTCTCTGTGTGTGTGTGTGTGTGTGTGTGTGTGTGTGTGTGTCTGTGAGTGTGTGTCTGTCTCTGTGTGTGTGTCTGTCTGTCTGTCTGTCTGTCTGTGTGTGTGTGCGCGTGTGTGTGTGCGCGTCTGTGAGTGTGTGTCTGTCTCTGTGTGTGTGTGAATGTGTGTGTGTGTGTGTCTGTGAGTGTGTGTCTGTCTCTGTGTGTGTCTGTCTGTCTGTCTGTCTGTGCGTGTTGTGTTGTGTGTGTGTGTGTGTGTGTGTGTTTCATGTGGGTTTAATGATGCTGGAGATTAAGATAAATTTGTTAATTATTATTATCTTTACACCCTCTCGACCTCAAACAAGAGGCAAAGATTTCCAGGCTTAATGAAAAGGATGCACCCTTTTAATCAGTCAAACAAACTATTTAATTACAATTTTTAGCCCTACACTTTCTCAAACCCCCCCCCCCCCAAATATGTTTGAATCCGGCAGTCATTTGGAGACCCAGACTTCTGCGTGTGTGTGCGCGTGTGTGTGTGTGTGCGTGTGTGTGTGTGCGTGTGTGTGTGTGCGCGTGTGTGTGTGTGCGTGTGTGTGTGCGCGTGTGTGTGTGTGTGTGGCGTGTGTGTGTGCGCGTGTGTGTGTGCGCGTGTGTGTGTGTGCGTGTGTGTGTGTGTGCGTGTGTGAGTGTGCGCGTGTGTGTGTGCGTGTGGTGTGTGTGCGTGGTGTGTGTGTGTGTGCGTGTGTGTGTGTGTGTGTGTGTGTGTGTGTGTGTGTGTGTGTGTGTGTGTGTGTGTGTGTGTGTGTGAGCATGAATTGGGCCCCTGTCGAAACTGATTAGCTTTGTAATTACTCAGCCTGAGCTGGGAGTCTTCGATCAACGCTAACAGACATGTTTAATGCTATGCGTCAATCTACAGTCCCACGATAAAACTCGGCCGGGAATGTTAAGATAACACCTGCAAGACGGACCGAGAGGAACGCTGTTAGGGAAGATGTGTCCCTCAAGTCCCACTTCAGTTCTGACAAGCCGTTCAAAATACACAACAAAGCAAAAGCTGCAAAGCAAACATTCACAGAGGCCGATCCAGTCTGTATTAAGAGTTGTCTCTATAATCATTTTCCATTCAGCAATTTTCACAACAAACATCATTTCAAAGCAGCTTCACAGGAAATGAAGCTGTAATATCTGTAATGCCAGAGTTATCATTGTGTGATAAAAACTTTTTTTGTATGAACTGTAAGATTAAAGGTGCACTGCAGTTCAACTAATTTTGTTGCAGCTCATTTTGGAAAGGTCCATCCTAAGTCCAAGGTTCAGGCAGTGGCCAATGAAGTGTCCCATGTCGTACAGTTGGAGTTGGCATTGATTCATTCTCTCTACAGTCCATCGTTGTAGACTGTAATGATATCCGTTGGCACAGACTGCAGTTGGTTGTCATCACTCAGCAACACGTAGTAGTGTGAGTCGGACATCAGGCAGAACCAGAGCTCGATCTGGTGACCTCAGGATATGTTTTCCAAGGTTAAGACAGGAAAACAATAGAATAATATTAGCGTAGATGCTTTGACTTTAAAACAGAGTATGAGAAGTGTTTCCGGATCCGGCAGACCCAACTAAAGCAGCATATCTATGAGTTGGAGGATAAATGAGGTGTATGTCTGGATAAACAGACAAGTCTTTAGTCTAGATTAAACTGAGTGAGTGTGTCTGAGTCCCGAACAGTGTTTGGGAGACTATTCCATAGTTTAAGAGCCAAATATGAAAAGGATCTTCCCCCTCTTGTGGATTTTGATATTCTAGGAACTATTAACAGGCCAGAATTGTGTGATCGTAATGAACGTGATGGAATATAGCGTGGTAGAAGGTCAATTGGTTTTCGGCATCAGCAACAGATGGCATGTGCTGTAATTTATCAATATTTCTGAGGTGGAAGAATACTGTTCTACAAACATTGGTGATTTGATTTTCAAAGGACAGATTGGTATCAAATATAACACCTAATTATTCGCTGTTGAAGATGATGTTACAGTTCATCCATCCAGAGTCAAATTATATTTTAGCACTTATTTTTTTAGTTTTTTGGTCCAATAATTAGTACCTTGTTTTGTCAGAACTGAGTAGAAGGAAACTTCTGGCCATCCAATCTTTGATTTGATATCTCCCAGGGGAAGCATGTATAAGGAGAAAAGCAGTGGCCCTAAAACTGTTCCCTGTGGCACTCCATACTTTACTTTTGTTTGATCTGACAATTACTCATTTACAGTAAATTAGGAATTGTCAGATCAAACAAAAGTAAAGTATGGAGTGCCGCAGGGAACAGTTTTAGGGCCTCTTCTCCTTGTATATGCTTCCCCTGGGATGCACTGTACACATACAAAGTGGTTGTGGTCAGATAAATAAGACCTAAATCAATCTAATGCCCCTAAGCTAGTGCTCGTACACAAATGCCAAAATTATTCTCAAGCCTAAGACAAGAGTTGAATCACTCTGTGGGGAGAGTGGTGGCTCAGAGGTTGAGGCTCTGGGTTACTGACCAGAAGGTTGGGGGTTCAAGCCCCAGCACCACCAAGATGCCACTGTTGGGCCCTTGAGAAAGGCCCTTAACCCTATCTGCTCCAGGGGCGCCGTATCATGCAACAAGAGTTAGCTGGGATATGTGAAAATGAATGAATTTTACTGTGTATATATGCAAAGAACTGTGTGTACAATGTGTGACCAAAATAAAGGATTCTATTCTAAAGTGTTCTCCAGCACATCCAAAACGCTTTCAATGGGGTTATGCTCAGGACTCCGTGGTGATAATGATTCCTCATGCTCACCGAAACACCCTTTCACAATCTGAGCCCTATGAATCTTGGCATTGTCGCCCTGGAATATGCCCGTGCCATCAGGGAAGAAAAAATCCATTGAAATAGTGTAAATCTGCATCTTTCCCTGGCAAACTGAAGTCGTTTTTCCCAATTAGCCTCACTAACAAGCGGCTTTCTTGTGGCCACACAGCCGTTCAGTCCCAAGGTTTTAGTAATGCATTGGATAAATGATTCTGACTGTACTTATAAGTGGTTAGATTTAAGAACGGGTTTGGGTTAGGGCATCTGATAATAGTATATGATGATGATGATGATAGTATAATGTAACTAAACTAATACATTTATAATGAGCTTATTGCAAAATCGTCCAAACTGAGGTGAGAATGGCATGACAACGACCTTTTGATGATGCAAGCAAAAAGTCGGTACGGTGACGTATTGGTCATGTGACTGCCCTGACCTACAGTATCAGTACAAATAAATGCAAATAACATTTTGCTGCTTTCTCATATATTAAACCGTACATTGTACCATACCGTAATAATAAAGCATACCACACTATATTTGATGCACACACTGTTTGACTGAGGAAAGCTGTCCTTCTACAATCTTATAGACATTTGAGAGTGATTAAAGAGAGATTGACTGGTGTTTGTCTGAAACAGATGTTCCACTGGAGATTTGCTATTATTAAATGGATCTTTAGTGTTAAGTGTGTCTGTGTTTGTTCAGTTGTACAGCTAGGGGATAGAAAAGGGAACTGCATCTTTATTAGATCCAACTCTCTTTCTCTCTGTCTCTGCCACCAACCACCGGCTCTCGCAAGCTTTTCTTCTCCTCTCCTCTAAGTAACGGATTTAATATGGTGGGAATGCAGCAGCCGTAATTTAACTGAGTGGAATCAGCCACACTTCTTTGTGTAGTGACGCTCTCAGCGCGTCCTATTCATCTTTTCAAATGTTGTAGAGCTGAATGTGCTTTATCAAGTCAACTAGCGCCAATGAATTCAGTTCAACACAGTGTGTGTGTGTGTGTGTGTGAGAGTGTGTGTGAGAGAGTGTGTGCGTGTGTGTGTGTGTGTGTGTGTGAGAGAGAGTGTGAGCGTGTATTTATCACTTTGTGGGGACCAAATGTCCCCATAAGGATAGTAAAACCCGAAATTTTTGACCTTGTGGGGACATTTTGTCGGTCCCCATGAGGAAAACAGCTTATAAATCATACTAAATTATGTTTTTTGAAAATGTAAAAATGCAGAAAGTTTTCTGTGAGGGTTAGGTTTAGGGGTAGGGTTAGGTTTAGGGGATAGAATATAAAGTTTGTACAGTATAAAAACCATTATGTCTATGGAAAGTCCCCATAAAACATGGAAACACAACATGTGTGTGTGTGTGAGAGAGAGAGTGTGTGTGAGAGAGAGTGTGTGTGAGAGACAGTGTGTGTGAGAGACAGTGTGTGTGAGAGAGAGTGTGTGTGTGTGTGAGAGAGTGTGTGTGTGTGTGTGTGTGTGTGTGTGTGTGTGAGAGAGTGTGTGTGTGTGTGTGAGAGTGTGTGAGAGAGTGTGTGTGTGTGTGTGTGTGTGTGTGAGAGTGTGTGAGAGTGTGTGTGAGTGTGTGTGAGTGTGTGAGAGAGTGTGTGAGAGAGTGTGTGTGAGTGTGTGTGTGTGAGAGTGTGTGTGTGAGTGTGTGTGAGTGTGTGTGTGTGTGTGTGAGAGTGTGTGTGTGAGTGTGTGTGTGTGTGTGTGTGTGTGAGAGAGAGTGTGTGAAAGAGTGTGTGTGTGTGTGTGTGTGTGTGAGAGAGAGTGTGTGTGAGAGACAGTGTGTGTGAGAGAGTGTGTGTGTGTGTGAGAGAGTGTTTGTGTGTGTGTGTGTGTGTGTGTGTGTGTGTGTGTGTGTGTGTGTGTGTGTGTGAGTGTGTGTGAGTGTGTGTGAGTGTGTGTGAGTGTGTGTGTGTGTGTGTGTGTGAGTGTGTGTGAGTGTGTGTGAGTGTGTGTGTGTGTGAGTGTGTGTGTGTGTGTGTGTGTGTGTGAGAGTGTGTGAAAGAGTGTGTGTGTGTGTGTGTGTGTGAGAGAGAGAGTGTGTGAGAGAGTGTGTGAAAGAGTGTGTGTGTGTGTGTGTGTGTGTGTGTGTGTGTGTGTGTGTGTGTGTGTGTGTGTGTGTGTGTGTGTGTGTGTGTGTGTGTGTATATATATATTATGTTACATTTGGAAGGTGTTTATGTGCATATAGACAGACATATAAAAAGAAAGACATAAAGAGAAGGGATTTCACAGGTTTAGCTTTTGTGTAAATTTGCTCTGTATCTTTTGGTAGGCAAAAAGATTTTCAAAGGATATTTTTTCCACCTCTTGAGAGTTAGACCGATAATTAGCAAAATGTTATCAGATCCATTGTATCTGTGTGAAATGTGTCATTGTGTGGTAGACAATGACAGATTCACACTTGGAGTTATACTCTAAATTAAAACGTTGTTGTCATGGCAACGAAACCCTGTTATCCAGGTATTGGATATAGCTTTATGAGTGTTTTTGAGTGGTGGTGGCGTAGTGGGCTAAAGCACATAACTGGTAATCAGAAGGTTGCTGGTTCGATCCCCACAGTCACCACCATTGTGTCCTTGAGTAAGACACTTAACTCCAGGTTGCTCCGGGGGGATTGTCCCTGTAATAACTGCACTGTAAGTCGCTTTGGATGAAAGCGTCTGCCAAATGCATAAATGTAAATGTAAATGTACACAGATACAGTTAGTGAGGTATTTTATCACACTAAAATCATTTTAACATAATGTTTACGTCTTGCGGCGATACTTTTGTAAACCGTGTGTATGTTGACAGACTGGCCCCATTCACTTCCATTGCAAGTGTCTCACTGTAACCGCTTTTTAAAAATAAACAAGTGGTAATTAAAAATAATTTTGTGGCAAGCAACATTATGCCACAGATGCTGCTGATTTAGCTAACCTTGTTTGAATATTCATTTAAATCGTCTGTATTCATTCATGTCTTTCGCTCCAGTATTTCACATTATATATTGCAAAAGATGATTTGGTTAGTTAGGTTTGTTGTGCATTTTCGCTTATTTCGTTATGTTGAGTTAAGCACACTTCGTATAGCAAAATCGGCAAAACTCTCATCTCTGTGTCGTGTCTAAGACGCTCCTACGTGGCAACACAAGGCGTAAAAATCTGTACTTACATTTTTAGAAAATGTAAACGGGTCATTCTGTGCCAACTCAACCAGAGGTCCCCAGCTCACCGATCATAAGTACAGGTTGAGTAGCGGGGGTGGTTTCAGGAGGTTTTGGTATGTGTGTGAAGCTCAGAGTAGCTTCTTTTAGCCGCTCTAATCTCCTCAGTCAGTGTGTTTCTGGCCTGGTTGTACAATATTTTATGCCCACTTCTGTAAGCATCCTCTTTGGCATGATGAAGCTGTCTTGAGTTTTGCTGAAACCATGGTTTATCGTTAATGAATGATTAAAAAAAGTCCTTGTAGGGATGCACATACTGTATCCTCAGAAACTGATGTATGATGTCACAGTATCTGTGAGCTCGTCCAGGTCTGTGGCTTCAGAAACACTCCAATCAGTGCATTCAAAGCAGGCTTGTAGTTCCAGCTCTGCTTCATTAGTCCAGTTATTTACAGTCTTTACTACAGGTTTAGCTGATTTTAGTTTCTGCCTGTAGGTCGGGAGAAGATGAACCAGACAGTGATCAGAGAGTCCTAAAGCTGCACGTGGGACAGAGCGATATGCATCCTTTACAGTGCTGTAGCAGTGATCCAGTATATTTCTGTCTCTGGTGGGGCATTTGATGTGTTGGAGATTCCCTCGCGTTCGTCTTTTGGATCGCTTGTAGAGCATCTTAATACTGTATAATTAACGCTTATGCGGTTTAAAATTAAAAGCAGTTCATGAGCATGTTGTTGTTATTTTGCTAGCCATCTTGAACTGATCTTTAACTTTATATGTCGTTCTTTAGATAAACATGGTTAAATGTTCTTAGACTATACAGTACATAAGAGACGCTGATGTGCGAGAAGTTGATGAAAGAGGGATCCCTTCTAGACACGACCCTTGAAGGGGGGCCTCAGCGGACCAGCTAGCCCTTAGGCACAGAGGTACCTTAAAGCGCCCCTGGACTTTAGCAATCCATGTTGCATTGTATGCCAATGGTGACAGTTAAAAAATGGTGGAAAGCACTTTTCGTGTTCTTTTTCCAAAGTTGGCATGCCTGTAACTCAAGAAGTATCACATATATCTTAATATCCTTTTAGATTCTGGTTCAGAATAAACTTTTCTTTTGGTATATTCATTTGTAAGGCCCTATATGGTTCAGTCCCAGAGATATGGGGCACTCAATGTGGCTCCATGAGTAAATTGTACATTTTCAGTGGCCAAAAAAACTCACTTTGCATACAGCAAATACTTTTTATCTTTTATAGAAGAATGTCTGAAGAGCAAATCATGTTGAATCTAGAACGTTATCTTGTTTCCCTCTATTAAAACATCTGCATAGAACATATTGATTTTAAAAATGTCTGAGTGCCAAAAATACACTGAAATGGTCATTGAATAAATAAAGGTATGTTTCTAGTTTCAGCATTTTTTGCTCTTCAGACATTTCTCTTTAAATACAATAAGTATCAGCTTTATACAAAGTGACCCACATTTGGTTTTTGACCACTGAAAATGGGTAAAATTCAACAATTTGCACATGAAGCTACATTGAGAGCCCCATATCTCTGGGAATGAACCATATAGGGCCTTATGAATGAAGTTACCAATCGAAACGTTTATTCTGAACCAGAATCTAAAAGGTTGTTAAGATATATTTAATACTTCTTGAGTTACATGCATGCTAACATTGTTACAAGAACACAAAAGTTATTTTCTCCACTTTTGATAATGCAACTAGGATTGCCATTTTGACCCCCCCCTACAAAATAATGGATTGCTCAGAAATGTCGGAAACATTCAATCCATGGCATTTGATATTTTGGCTTTCCTCTGCATTTATTTGTTTCTTTCACCAGAATTTTTTTTTTGAGCTGGGGACCTCTGGTTGAGTTGGCACAGAATGACCCAATAATGTAGTTGTTGTGTTATGCTGTTTAATTCGCTCTGAAACTGTAAATAAGATGCTCTTTACTGTCTAGAGTACTCATTAAATGCTCATGGATTGTGTGTATTTCTGTTGCAGGTTGAATACAAACAGACTGATAGAGGATGGCATTTGTGAGGCTCGAGATTACGTTTGCCATCTCTCTGTGGGGTTTCCTCTTCTATGTTGCACTAATGACCCCTCACCTGAGGGCAGACGCACCAGAGAGAAGCCAGTACCTCTGGAAAACAGGTGCTTTGCCAATATTTCTTTTGCTTTTTCTTGTTGCTGCTGCTTTTCAAGTTGATGACTGGAGAAAACCCATTTCACTTTGTTTCCAGCTTCTCTGATTTGCTCTTCTTCATTCATTTGAAGATTAAAAAAAGGATGTAGTCATGATTTACTCACCCTCATGTTGTTCCAAAAACAAATGTGTTTTAATTTCTTCCTTGGACAAAAGGAGATATTTTGAAGAATGTTGATTCTGCTCTTTTCTGTACAGTGAAAGCATACACACAAAATTACCATTTAAGGTACACGCTTTCACTGGGGTGGTTATTTATTTTATTTTATTTTATTTTGTTTTGTTTCCAAAAGCACACACAAACATATTAATGTACCTTTTAAAGGTACACAATAGATCCTATTCGTGCGTTCACATACAACGCGAAGAACAATTTGCCTCACATTGCTCGCGCAAGTTTATAAATGTGTGTTTAAACTTGCGCGAGTAACGCTAACCCGCGAGTATTCCCGCTTCTCTTCCAGCACACACCGTAGAGGCGGGGCTTCTACGACGTGGTTCATAGTAAAGTTCAACCAATAGCTGGAATCAAGTAGACGCGCATATTTACCGAACTTACCAGATAGTCCAACTTCCTCACTCACTTTCCTCCGAGCGATGTCTTTATTCGTCCGGTCTCTGTACATGTATGACGTTGTGTCGTACAATTCCGGGTGTCCACACACACCGCTACAACAATTCATACATTTTTCCAGATTTCTTGTGATTCTACGCCAGTACGTCAGTGACATCCGGACAATCTCAATGCTGATAGGCTGTCGCGACAACGCGTCATGCGAATTTTCCGCTCGCGTTCTGCCCGGTGCGTATTCGCGTCTATTCGCATCTTTGCATTGACTTTGTATGTAATTACGCTGCGCGAAACGCTCACTTCGCGTTGTATATGAACGCACCATTAGGGTGTAATTATTCAACCAAAACGAGTTATACATTTTAACCAAAGGTACAAAGGGTTGAGGGTAGTTGCTCAGTTACAGCCCTTGACAAAAAGCACTGTAAAAGTAGTAGCCTACATACTACTTGTGTGCAATATTCCAAGTCATCTGAAGCCATACGATATTGGTTTTGTGTGAAGAACAAACTGAAATTGTCCCACTAACATCAACAGAACTGCAAAAACGATGACTGTTTTTGAATAGGTTTCCCAAACACTCCCCCCATTTGCCATTGGTCAAACATAGATAGTCCTGCCCATAGGCTTGCTAGATCATATTTAGGGGGGCTTTAAATAGGGTCTATTTCAGCCCCTAGGCTGGGCACAGAAATGCATCAATTCTTCCTCTACAAACTCTTCAGACATGTTTAGTTAGTTCTGTTCTCACTATCACTGTCGCTGTGAACGACCTGTTTTTAGAGAAACACAACGTGTTTTCTCTTGAACGCCCCAATGTCGCGAGGGTGCGTGAACTGTTGCTCTCGTGTCCTATCATGAACACACACAGCAGATCAACGGTCAGTGAACATTTACACTAAATAACACATTATATTTCAGTTTCTCATCAAATCTTATCGTATGCTTTCATAACAATCATGAGTCTCATGAATAATTAATTAGACTTCTGAATTATACTGTTGTGTTCTTTTGAAGTTTGAAGAGGTGTCACCATTAACTGCCATTTATGACATCACTGAGCACAACATTTATTCACAATTTCTCCCTTTGTGTTGAGAACAATAAAGAAAGTCATATAGAGTTAGAACAACACAGCGGTGAGTAAACAATGACTGAATTTAGGGTGAACTTTCCCTTTAAAAAAAAAAGTTGCAAAATTCCCCCACTAAGATTTAAAACCTAAAATCACTCTTAGTCCCGCCTCAAACCCCACGCCATTGGTTGGTTAATGTTGCTGTGTCACAAGCTGGTCAGAAGGCTCAAACAAACAGAGGAATGTTTTGATGATGTTGACTCTGGGATAGAAATATGTTTTTAATTTTGTTATTGATAATGCTCAGGTGAAATCTTCATATACACACTTATTCCAGGGCTTTTCGAGATGCTAAACACACAGTTTGCATATCATATTTCTGAAATCCATCCACTGACTGAGCCAGATTCTTGGCCGTTTCTCTCTGGTCACATCCAGCTGGAGAAGTCCCATTTTGTCATTGCATAATCAAATGTGTGAATGACAGTGTCTAAACTGTTCAAGTTAAGAAAGAAGCCAATTTCTAGTCTGGCTTTGATAACCGATAACTGATCTATAAAGGTTAAATATTGATCCTTGTTAGCGCAGATCTTGGAACAGGATGTATTTATGGTAATTCTGAAATGATGGCTCATAAATTTATGTGAGACCATCTGTGTGTGTTATCTGTGAAGTCTGATCAATCTTACATTCAGCTGGAGTTGTTCTTCATGTTGCCATGGCAACAATTGTTAAGTGTGAGATTGACAGCTCGGAAAAAGCCGAACAGAAGATAGTAACTTGACCTGTTAATACCATCCGGTACATCCAAGTTATTGTGAGCTCACATTTAAACATGCTGTAATTTAAAAGTTTGTCCAGAACTTGTAACAAAATATCCAATGTTTGTTTGTGAAGAAATGACAGACAATTCACATCCGGCATCTTCTGCTGTTCTCTGTGATTTACAAAACAACAATTTGCATCCTTCCATTTTTAGTGTATCATCCCTAATTGAACACTAAAAAAGTTTTACTTCACGGAAGCATTCACTATTTTTATAGCAGAAATGATGTTTTAAACGCATGTGGTGTGTTGCTGATAGCTTTAGCATGTTAGCCAACCTCAGTCCAACACTTGTGTCTCAAATAATGTTTATATTCACATGATGGTAAAGCATTCAACTCGTTTTGCTAGTTGCTACATTTGCCATTAATTACAATTGTTTTGTCAGAACAGCATCGTGGCCAGGTAACTCCACCCCTTATGCTATGAAGGGCAAGCCGCGAGTGCCGGGTGCATGACGTGTCCAACGTTTAACTCGCTGTTATTTCAGTTGAAGACGTGCATGGTTCAGGTACTCGTTGTACTCCTCTTTTAGTTGCATTTTCAGTGTGAACACGCTACTCGCATCTCATACTAGTTCGCAATTTAGGTCTAGTAGCGTCTGTTGTGATGTTGTGATGTCAACGACAGCAAACAGTGATAAGTATGAGCCCAATTCTCACTTTTAAGATCCTCCAAAAAATGAGCCACTGGCAAAAAATCTACTTTAATATCCATCTTATTTCTGATCGTGGAAGTGTTCCAATATTCTTAACGGCAGCCTCTTTTCATCTTCCAGCCTTCAGTGGTCTTTACTCGCATTATCTCTGTAGCATATAATGTGATGTTTAGCATGTTAAATTTGTAAATATTGCCAAATAAAAAAACATGTGGCTCCCATTGGTGAATTACGGACCAGTCCAATGGGGCCATTGCTCAGAGGGCCCTTGACTACCAGGGGCCGGGGAGGGCCCTGGGCTGCAAGGTCTCGCGTCCCATCGGCTTTGAAAACAAATGTTCATATATACTTAAATATGTGGGCCCCACAGCTTATATAGGGCCCTGTGACTATGAGGGCCCCCATCCCTCTTAAAGGACCCTTTTGCCTTCCTGTTTTCTGGAAGTAGAAGATCTTGTAAAATCATTTCCAAAATAGCAACCTTCATATTTTGAAACACATCTTTTTTTATATGAAATATTTGCTGATTTTGATCAAGTAAAATTAACAATAAAGTGTATATTTTTACAGATATTTCAAAATTAGGATATATTGAATTCAAGCAACATGTGTTTTAAATTTCATTATTTTATAGAAAACTTGTTTTAAACCGGTTTAAAAATTATTTGTTAAATTCATCAATATTTAAAGTGTTTGATAAAATAAAAATATTCCATAATTTATTTTTGCCCCTTTAAATATATGCATTTTGTATACATAATTTGTAGTATTTATATTGAGTTTGCATTATGTATAACAAAGTTAAAATGGTACTGTCTCTTTAAGAACAGGGGCTGTTCAGCAAACGAGTTTTTTGGCCACATCCGTGCTGTTTTAACTCATTTGACTGTAAATAACAGAACAGATATTAAAAGAGACTTAAAGCAATGAAAATCAATTGCGTAGATCTCAACTTTAAAAAACAATTGGACTGGGTGGGCCCTAAAAGAGGATTGGCACCGGGACACTTGCTAGTCATAATCTGCCCCTGGTTTGCTCCTAAGTGCCGGTACTATACAGAGTCGCGATGACCGTTTTATTGGATAGATGACATGAAGTGATGGCCCGAGGTTAGTTGATGCTAGGGATGTCAAAAAAAATTCAATATACACTGTCGGCCAAAAGTTTGGAATAATGTACATATTTTGCTCTTATGGAAAGAAATTGCCACTTTTATTCACCAAAGTGGCATTCAACTGATCACAGTGTATAGTCAGGACATTAATAACATGCTGAACATTGAGAATCAGAGCTTTTATTTGATATATGACTTGACCATATATGTGCTGTGCGAAGGACTTTATATTTCTACTCCATTACCTCTAGGGGGCGCTCATTTTTAACGCTCATTTTTGGAGGGCTTATTTTGTTATTTTCAGTAACAAATGCAAAAGTGATGTTTATCTCTGAAAAGTTCAGATTTTACACTTTCAAATTAAACCTAATTTGCCTGACTTTCGTATGTATTAAGCGTAAACTTTTTTCGAAAAAAAAGTTTAAATACAGATTCTACCAGAAAAGATACTATAGAAGCAGAGAAAACTGTCAGGATTCATGGTGTCAAGCTTTTTAAAACGGAGCTTCCGATACCCTCGAAATGACCTGATCCCGTCTCACAGCTTTAAGTCAGTTTGACACTACGGGACAGAGTCCTGCTCACATCTCCGCTCCGTTTCCCTCCGTCTGGCTGCTGCGTTGCCATGACGACCACATAAGCGACAGAGAAAAAGATCGACTTCCCGTGAGACACAAAAGTCAGCCTGCAAGTTGGAAGGAGCTTGTCACGGCTGTGAGGAAGATTGTAAGTGCAGAAGTCGATGTGTCTTTTCCAACAAAGTGTGTGTGTGTGTGTGTGTGTGTGTGTGTGTGTGTGTGTGTGTGTGTGTGTGTGTGTGTGTGTGTGTGTGTGTGTGTGTGTGTGTGTACCTTTACACTAATGCAAGAGATATTTTATCCTATCTCATGTGAGGCATTTATAGGTTGATTTCCCCAAAAGTGGCGCTGTAAAAACACGTTTTCCAGACATGTCAACAATTGGCTCAACCAATGGCTTGAGTTTGCAATGACAGATAGACATCGTAAATAAAACATGCTAAATGGAAAAACAATTCATTTATACTAAAACACTTTTATATTAACTGAGTAGCTTCATAAGAGAAGTCGCAGTCATTTCTACACATTGGCAGAAGTGAATCGGTGAATAATTATTTGAACTGGTTCATTTATATGAACCCTTCAAACGATTCACTAAATGAATTGGACTTCCTAAATCTGCATGTAAGTGGATTGGGGAATTGTAACGAATTGAAATGAACCATCCTAACGAACTGACCCACCTAAATGTTTTGGACTTGATGAGAAAGAGAGGGCAGTGTAGGTAAGCGTACTGTCTTGGTTTGCTAAAAAATTGTTCTCATTTATTTTCCAAATTAAAAAAAGACTGATATTGTATTGATATTGTTTGTGTTTCTAATCTTATGATAAACTGAATAAAAATTTTAAAAATTAAATTAATTTAGGTTCTTTTCACCCCGTCTCCCTCCAATTAGTCTTATTTTATTCCACTAGATGGCAGAAAGTACTAGAAAAAATAATTTTCCTCCATCACCTTCTAACACAAAATGCTGATCTGAACTGTAGGTGGCGCTCTAACGCATTTTACCCCTCACAGATGTGCTCATCCATAGACATTCAGTCTAATTTTCAGTTCAAGCAACACCCTCATTATTTCATTGAATATCTCGGCCTCTGAGTGGACTACAAGCTCAATCAAGGTGTCATTAGAAAGCTGAGATCCTCCCCTTTGAAACGATGTAACATTTTAACATTAATTTGTTCTGGACATCTAAGATTTAACATTTGATTATTCACACAAACAAGCTCACAGAAAAGTAAAAATGTCAAAAAAGTCATTTGTATTTTAAGTCTTCGAAATATCATGTTTCACTTTGGTATGTACAGCTTAATGTGTTGAACTAATACCACAGTCATGTTCATGAGAATGAGAGCATTCATTTGATATATGAGTTGTCTAGTTAACTGCTATTTTTAAGACTTTTATATTCATATTAATATTAATATTTGTACCACGTAACCACTAGGTGGCGCTGATTTGCGACGCGGATGTTTAAGGCCTTGTTTTGTTATTAAACTGTGGTATTAGTGCAACACATTAAACTGAACAGTCATGTTCATGAGAATGAGAGCTTTCATTTGATATACGAGTTGTGTAGTTAAGTGCAATTTGAAAGACTTTAATATTTCTACCACAGAACCACGAGGTGGTGCTTTGCGACGCGGATGTTTAAGGACTTATTTTGTTATTTGAAGTCAAATAAATGCAGAAGTGATGTGATCTCTGTAAAGATCAGATTCTAAGCTTTCAAACGATCCCTCATATGCATGACTGTATGTATACAGAGACTTTAACGTTTTAAGTGTAATCTTTTTTCACGATATAGCGCCCCCCTTTGGACCCGCCCGGTATTTTTACACTTGCCTTATTTTGTCATCAGATCACCGTTTTGCTGAGGGATTATGCTTAAAGAGGTACAAGAGCTATTTTATTGTTCTAACAATGAATTATTTCCATTGAACATGGATTGGATCTGTTGAGCACATGACGGGCCACATTTCACATTTTAATATAAACTCAATACAACACAATACATGTATATAATGAATTATTAATAAACCATTGTTTGCATTTATAAGCACTAGACGGCGATATGAAAACGCAATGATCGTAATTAGCCGATGGTTTGCCCAATAAATATGGGGCATCCCTACAGATAAAATTTTGATCATTTATTTTGGCTTTAGTACAATAACAATGTAAAAGCTAATAATTTAAATTGTCTTTATATTACACTTTTCGCAGCTCTTTATATATTTTACCGTGCGTTCACACCAGAGGCGGCGAGAGCGTCAAATCGACCGGAAGTCATTCATTTTCAATGACAGCCAGCGTCTCTCGGTGGCGAGAAGCGGCGCGGCGAGTCTTGGGCGTCAGATGAAAGTTCAAGTGCAGTCAACATTATGGTAATGAGCTGTGACGCGGTTCGGCGGCAACCTATTGGAATATAGAAGTGCTCCGCTCTAGCGAAGTCTAGAGAACACAACCGTGTAAACTTTGGTTCCCACCAAACATTCGTTCTGAAGATAAAATGGAGGAGAAACTGATTATTGCTGTGGCGGGTTTCCCAGTAATATATGATCTGTCCCTGTTTGCTTACAGGGATATAAAACAACCAAGACCACAGTTATTATTACAAATGTATTTTATTTTGATTACAAACAACTATAATTTTAATTACTTTCTGCCATCGATCGATTTTAAAGAGTTCATGAGGATATACGCCACTTGTGATCGGTCGGTAAATGGTCGACATGTCTGGATGTTTAAATTGCGTCCCCTTTAAATATAGTTCACAAAACAAAGCATTCTGAACAAACGTTGCCACCTATTTCAACTACGTCAGAGCGTCCACGAGCGTCCTCGAGCATTGAAGTCAGCAAATTTTGACGCTCTCGCCGCTTCTGGTGTGAACGCGCGGTGGTCTCTCGCAAGGTGATTGTCATATTTGGGGGTCCTTGGCAACAAAAAGTTTAAAAAACGCCCTGAATTAGTGGACTGGAACTTACTGCTGTATAATAACAACTTCAAAAGAAGCGACTGCAGTCAAATACAGTATTCAAATGGAGAATTTATACTCACAGGGACATTACAAGAAAATTACTGGATGTAGATCTGCATTCTTTGGTAACTTGTTTTAGTTTCCTCTATTACTAAAAGAGCAGATGTGCTCGAGAAAAGTGACACTCTCCAGGGATATTTTTTTTGCCCTATTATGTCCAAGTGCTTCAACTTACAGCTTAAAGCACAGACAGAGAAAACACATAAATCTCTTTCTCACGTTGCTTCAGTTCAAAGCGATAGCAGAGTCTTTAATCAGCATCCCAACCATCTGAATCCTGATCAGGCAGGAGATCTCCGTAGGACCGGTGCTTCACAGTGAAGTGATATTTGAGTGAGGAGGATGAGCTCATGAGCTGTAATTAGCAGGCAGCACTTGAGGCTTCATGCAGTGAAGAATCACAGTCCAATGATCAGAGAGGTACTGACACACTCAGATGTGTGTTCGCTTCTGTTGGAGGACAGATTTCGGCTGACTTTGGTGGTCATAAAGCAATGATGTCACTCCATATGGCTCTCTTTCTCTGTCACGTGGTTTTTATCTTTGCTCTCTTGTGTATAAGGTGGCATTTGGGGATGGTACTGTAGGTCTCTTTGGTGACCTCACCAGTGGTGTGGAATGACAACGATGATGTCATCTCTCCTGTTCTCCTCCCATCCCTATATACATATTAAGAAAAACTTTATTTTTAATTGGTCTACTGGATGTCTGTCATTGATGTCTTGAGTAGAGAAAAGACATTTTTTCAACTTGTATCTGGACTTAACTCTTAAAGCTTGGATGAAAAAAATTATTGTCAAAGTATTAATAATATGTATCGTTTGGAAGTTTAGAAGCGGTACTTTACAATGCATGTAGAAATTATGACTGAAACTGAACAAGTGCTTTGAAATCTGCAGACAAGTCAGAAGTGTTACGTTTTGATCATTTATATATATTTATAAAAACAAAGAAAAAGCTGCACTATACCTATTATTGTAATCAGAAAAAACATAAAACTCATCAAATGTGTCATATGTTGTTGGAGATCTCTCATATTTGTTTTACTCACAGACAAAAATATAGCGAGTAATAGCTAAATATGTGTCTTCAACAATTATGCTGATATTGCTTATTTGACGCATTTTCACTTATAACTTCACAAAACATAAACGAAATATCACATCATTAATTAGAGGAGGTGATTATCTTTCAAACGAGTCCACACACAAGATAATCAGATGTATAGATCATTAGATAATCCACATGAAGCACAATGTTACATATGACCACCAGGAGATGGCGCCAGATACACGACACAGACTCAATGATGACTCAAATGACACAGAATGAAACTCATTCTGTGAAATCTCATGACTAAAATCATGTCTGCATGCTATGCAAACCTTTAGTCATTGTTGTGTTTGCATGTGTAATTAGTTCTTATGTACAATTATTATCTTTTATTTGTTTGGAGATGTTTTTGAACACTATGATACAATTATATTTGTAGTGTTATAACTTTTGATTGCTTTGTCGTATCAACACACAATGTTTCTCAGATACAGTTGACATGATTAGGAACAAAACAATCCCAAGCCACTTTTATTTACACCCATAGATGTATAAAGGCAAATCAGAAAATTAAGAAAAGTACATTTTTGGGTAATTTTTCTTATTGTGATTTTTCAGCCGTTTCTGTGGCTTAGAGTCTCAGAATGTATCATAATCTATAACATTAAAACATTTGAAAAGTTTTTTTTGCAATGATGCCAAACACTTGAGCCTATTTTATTTTTATTAATTTTTTAAGCGTTTAATTTTGGGTATGCCATTAAAACAGGATATAAAAAAAAATGGGTTAAATGGATTTTGACCTCTTTTTTTGTTATTCTTTTCGATTGTAGTAGGATATCAGTTCACTTTTCAATCATTATATTATTGGAACCCACTCAACTTAAATATTACTGTAATTTGATATAAAATTATAATAAGAATATACAAATAATAAGAATGAACATTATTGTTGTTGGGGCTTTTATTTAGCTGGAACACTCCAGGAGACAGTGACCATAGATTGCCCGTGTGTGGGCTAGATCACAGTGGTTATATACTTTTCATATATAGTCTTGTGAATTTCGAACTACTGAGCATCTATAGCTGAGACGGAGTTTGTGTGGAGCGCTCACTTACTGCATTGTGTGCTGCTCTGAGAGCTTAAAACAGCTGTGCATCATCAGCCAGTGAGTGCTTTGTGTGTGTGATCAGCACCGCCGATAAGGGGGTAAAACTGACCTTTTGTCCTGGGACCAGGCTTTAGGGGTGGAGGAGTAGAGGGGTGGTCCACAGAAAGGTTATTCCATATTGTATAGCGCATCTAAACGCGTACAGCGGGAGATGCATATATAAACACGGAGATGGCATGCAACTGTCTCATTCTGTGGCATCTCCTGGCAGCCTTTAATAAAACTATGTACAATTACTCCAGTAGAACTCTCCGAAGCAAGGAGGTAATTCAGCTGCTCCATCAAGACAAGGCTGCTCCCTCAAGATAACGCACATGATGTAGTGGATGGAAACGCGCAATGATTCGCATTTTCTTTAGTCTCATTTTTAGGAATGCGAAACATTTGGATGGAAACCCAGCTAGTGCTCCCAATAGTATAAACATTCACTTTGTATGTCTATCTATCTCTGTGTTTTTCTGTAGGTGTATGGGGTGCGTGTGTGGCCAGTGACTGTGGTTCTGTTGGGCTCCAGAGTCGCTCAATATGGTGTGTCCACTCTGATGGCTGGATCACACATCAGTCCAATTGCTTTCCATCTGAGCGGCCTGCACACCAGCAAGTGTGTGTGAAGACGTGCGAGTGGCAGAAGGATCTGTTTGAATGGCGCTCGTCTCCTTGGGGGCCCTGCAGCCTGACTCCTCTGCCGCCAGCTGATCGATGCGTGACCGCTCAGCGTGGAGTACAAACCCGAGATGTGGTGTGCATGCAGCGTTCGAACGGCAGTACGGTCAACCAGCAGGTGTGTAAAGTGTTTTCTTCACCACCGGAGCGAGAGCAGGCGTGTTTGTTGCCCTGTCCGATCGACTGCGTCGTCTCCGCCTTTTCCCATTGGTCGACCTGCAGTCGCACCTGTGGCTCGGCCCTCCAGCGGCGCACCAGACACGTGCTGGCCACACCCCTTTATGGAGGAGCAGACTGTCCCGGCCTCACTCAGACACGCCCCTGTAACCATGACAACTCCTATCCCGCCCTCTGTCCCTCTGACCAGCAGGAATACAGTTACAGTTTGTGGGTGGGGCCCTGGAGCCCTTGCCGACTTAAAGGGACAGCGCCTGTTGGAAAGACAACAGTGGACTTCAGTTTCGACCTTGATGGGAATAAAGCTTCATACACAATCAAACGCCACACTGACAGTGTTCACCACCAAAATCACTATGATGACAAAAGAGGCCACAAGGCATCATGGGAAATCGCCATTGGCTATCAAACACGGCAACTTCGGTGTACAAGGAGTGATGGGAAGAACGCAATGCTCAGGTGGGTTCAATGAATGAATCGTCCACCATTCAGGAAGTGTGACAATAACAGTTAGTATACAGAGAACATACTTTTATAGGAGAGTGTAACCAGTAATACACAAATATAAAAATAACAGTGTCTAAATTCTGCTGTTACAAAAAACAAAATGCCTTTTTATTCTAATTCCTTCATTTTAATTTAAATATCCCAACAGAAATTGGTAATTATGAGAGTTTTAATCTCATTAACAAATTACATTTTAACAATGTTTCACCTTTGCACGTGAAACTCATTATTCTAATATAACTAATTATCATTTAATCATTCTTCACTTGTTGCTTTATACCTAATTCCTTCATAATGGCTTGCTGAAGAATTAGCATGTTTTTTCGTTTCATTTTTTCCGTGTTTATTTTTGTAAAGTTAAATTGGTATTAATATCTGTTTGTGGTCCACTGAAGTCATTTAGCAGAAGCCTATATCCAAACGAGGAACATAAAAAGCAATTTGACAGTATATGCAGTATTGCACTGCCAGTTTTCCAGAGTAGCTAGAAAAGTATAGAAGTGAGTGCAGAAGGAGACAGACAAGAGATGTGTTTTCAGTTGGTTCTTGAATGTTCATGGGGTTAGTAGTCGACCGAGTTTGGAAGTTCATTCCACCACAGAGGAACCGAGAGGACTGGATTGAATTAAGAGTCTGCTGTTCCATTTGCTGGCCTGAAGGCCAGAGTCAAAGCCTTGAATTTGATGCGGGCAGCAACCGGTAACCAGTGAAGTGAAATCAAAAGGAGGGTCACATGACCTCTCTTTGGTGAGGACCTAGACCCCGAAGCCGCCGCCAGGCAACACCATTTGCGCCATTTAGAATTTCAGCCGCCGCCAGCCAATAATTTCGTAAGCCAAATTGAGCCGCCATCTGATAAAGTTTGGCTGAGCCGGCTAGAATTATTTGCATCAAATAATAATTCTATCACATAGAGACATACACACACGAAATATATAAACAATACACGAGATCTATTTTCCCACTGGATTCATAACAGCACAGTCTTGTGCTCGTTGCTACGATACACAGACTCACAGTGAATTGACGACCAATTAAAATTGCTCGTTTTCCGTACAGACGAAGCGATGCATGTTTTTCTCGCACTGAGGTGAAATGGCGGAAATAAGCTAGCGAGGTAATTTTGATCTCACTTCTCACATACTTTCCTAATTCCTACTTACTTTTTTTTTTTTTAACTTAGGCCTACCCAGACTTTTGTTAAATCTTCAGGGTACGGTTACACAAACACCTGAATCAAAGATTGATGTTATGAACCAAATATTCTGGAACGGAGAGATTTATAGCACTGAACGTGATATTACTGCAGTAACAAACCACCGTTTCCACATTGCTAATTCACGACGCATGCTTCAGTGTACATTGAAGTGAAATGTGCAAAACTTTGTCCAAAATATTACTGATAACAGTGTGTGTTTATATTAAGGCGAGACACGGCAGGCAAAAACATCAGGGTTTTTTTACTGGTCAATTTTTAGATTTTTGGATATTTGTCTTCAATAACATGTCTTCTTTCAGACTTGTGGTGAAAAAAAGTCCGAAATACACATTTAGGTCTTTATTTTACTACACTTCGTCTGTTTGCGTCTGTAGATTTCTCATAAATTCAACAAAAGTTTGCGTTCTTAATCAACATTCTTGCATTTTGTAGAAATGTAGTGTAAGCCATGCATTGCTTGGAAATATTGAGATCTAGTAAATCAGTATAACATAGACGTCTGTAGACATGAAGTGGCAGCTTCAGCCATTTGCAGCTATGAAAAGTTTGGCGGCTGCAGCAGCCATTTAGGTTTTGGCTGAGCCGGCTAGCCAGCCAATAACTTCATCAGCCAGCCATTATTCTCAAAACAAATGGCTTCGGGCTCTATGAGGACCAGATGTGCCACTGCACTCTGGACCATCTGCAGAGGCAAAAGGCCAGCAGGGCATTGCAGTAGTCCAGTCTTGAGATGACCAGGAGCTGTGCAGAGTAAAGGTCTTACTTTCCTGATGTTGTAAAGTGTGAACCTGCAAGACCAGGTGGTTGATGAGATGTGGGCAGTTAAGTTAAGCTGGTCATCTACCACCACACCCAGGTTCCAAGCTGTCCTGGTTGGTATTAGTGTAGTGAGGATGTGGTCAACAAACAGGTCAGCTGGGATCACAAGGAGTTCGTTCCTTGCACGGCTGATCTGAAGGTGGGGTTCCTTCATCCTGGCCGAGATCTCTGAAAGGCAGGCAGAGATATGAACTTGGATGGTGATACGACAGGTACATCTGCATAGCAGTTTTAGGAAAAGCCATGTGCCTTAATGACCGGCATGAGTTATGTAGTGTAGATCGAGAAAAGGAGAGGTCCAAGCACTGATCCTTTGGGGGGGGGGGGGGCACCATTGGAGAGCTGGTGTTCTATAATTCAGTGTTCAATGCTAATTCAACAATCAGACAATTGTTACATTTGCAATCAATGTTTTGTTGTGTGTGCAGCATGCATCAATATTCTAACAGACATCCATCCATCCATCCATCTTCAACCGCTTATCCGAAGTCGGGGCAGCAGCTCCAGCAGGGGACCCCAAACTTCCCTATCCCGAGCCACATTAACCAGCTCTGACTGGGGGACCCCCGAGGCGTTCCCAGGCCAGTGTGGAGATGTAATCTCTCCACCTAATCCTGGGTCTTCCCCGAGGCCTCCTCCCAGCTGGACGTGCCTGAAACACCTCCCTAGAGAGGCGGCCAGGGGGCATCCTTACCAGATGCCCAAACCACCTCAACTGACTCCTTTCGACGCAAAGGTGCAGCGGCTCTACTCCGAGCTCCTCACGGATGACTGAGCTCCTCACCCTATCTCTAAGGGAGAAGCCCGCCACCCTTCTGAGGAAACCCATTTCGGCCGCTTGTACTCGTGACCTAGTTCTTTCGGTCATGACCCAGCCTTCATGACCATAGGTGAGGGTAGGAACAAAAATTGACCGGTAGATCGAGAGCTTTGCCTTCCAGCTCTCTTTTCGTGACAACGGTGCGATAGAGCGAGTGCAATACCGCCCCCGCTGCCCCGATTCTCCGGCCAACCTCCCGCTCCATTGTCCCCTCACTCGTGAACAAGACCCAGAGGTACTTGAACTCCTTCACTTGGGGCAAAACCTCATTCCCTACCTGGAGTACACAATCAATTGTTCTAACAGACAATACCATGCAAATGGTAGTCTGTATTTTAACCCTTAATTACAAGCTGCATAATTAATGAATGTCATTTTCACATGTCTGGAGATGACATAATTTGTGATTTGCAAACTTTTCAGCATTTGTATTAATTCAGACTATGAACTTTTGAAGAAATATAACACCCCTGTACCATCCCCTCCCGCTGGAATGCATAATTTGCTTTGCCTTGTTTTGTATGCCAATATATTCAGTGAGAATCAGAGGCAACGTTATGTTTTGTTATGCTAGCCGGAGGCTAATTGGATGCCAACAGCTTTGGAAAAGGAAGATGAAAACTTTTATTAGATAAGGCAACAAACATGAGACCCTTTAAACAAACTAAGCAATAACTGTGAATTACATTTTTGGATATTTGATTTTTCTTTTGTTGTTGTTGTTGTAATCATTAGCTGTTATATGCTAGTTTAAACTATTTGACCAGCAAAGCAGTGCAGGAAAAGGACAAGTTAACACATTAAATGGGTAGCAGATGCCCACAAAATATCGTTTTTACTACACTAATAAAATACATTTTATGGAGGAAATATTATGACACAGTAAATTGCCTTCTCATCTTCAGCCTTTGTGACCATGACAACAGACCAGTGAACTTTCGATCATGTGTGATGCCCAGAGACTGCACAGTGTCAGATTGGTCGCTGTGGAGTCCTTGCTCAAAGACCTGCCGAACATCTGACCAATCACCTGGCTTCAGAAGCAGGAGCCGCGTCCTACAGAGAACCGCCATTGGTGGAGGGGAGCCATGCCCTGCCCTGCTGGAAAAAGCAAGCTGTAATATTTTGGAAGAAACGCTGCCGCTTTGCTCAAGGTTTTGCGTGCATAATAGTTGAATGCACTTCTAAATTATTGAATTGAATTAAAAAATATATATAGCTTAAAGTCTCTAATCTTAATAATCTGAATTGGCTGGCAATCCAGGTATGAGTGGAGAGTGACCTATTGGAATCCATGTCAGGTGACCCCCCTTTTGAGTCAGCAGGACCATCGCCATAGCAATACCAGTGTCCTGTGCGGAGGAGGGATCCAGACCCGAGAGGCATTTTGTGTCAGGATCCATGACAACACAACGCCATCCCATAGTAAGACCAACGAGTTTAAAGATACAGTGAACAATGCTTCTCTTAGAGATAAGTCACATGGTATTATCATGTTTATTTGGACATGTTATAAATATAATTTGAGATGAGTATGTTAATCAGTCAGTATCATGGTGAATATCAAGTGAATATATTCTGAGAATACTAAGAATACATTTGCAGACAGTGAAGATGTTATTTTACCCAAATGTATTATTTAGTGGATTCACAATCATTGGTGAGACTTCACTTCAGTGCCAAATCCTACAGTAGTGAGCTGCCTACATACCTACCCCCTCTTTACAGCCTGAACTTGTGGTGGTGGTGGTGTAGTGGTCTAAGCACATAACTGGTAATCTGGTGATCAGAAGGACGCTGGTTCGAACCTCACAGCCACCACCATTGTGTCCTTGAGCAAGCACTTAACTCCAGGTTGCTCCGGGGGGATTGTCCCTGTAATAAGTGCACATAACTGGTAATCTGGTAATTAGAAGGTTGCTGGTTTGATCCCCACAGTCACCACCATTGTGTCCTTGAGTAAGACACTTAACTCCAGGTTGCTCCGGGGGGATTGTCCCTGTAATAAATGCACATAACTGGTAAACTGGTAATCAGAAGGTTGCTGGTTCAATCCCCACAGTCACCACCATTGTGTCCTTGAGTAAGACACTTAACTCCAGGTTGCTCCGGGGGGATTGTCCCTGTAATAAATGCACATAACTGGTAAACTGGTAATCAGAAGGTTGCTGGTTCAATCCCCACAGTCACCACCATTGTGTCCTTGAGTAAGACACTTAACTCCAGGTTGCTCCGGGGGGATTGTCCCTGTAATAAGTGCACTGTAAGTCGCTTTGGATAAAAGCGTCTTCCAAATGTGTAAATGTAAATGTTCAATCTTTGTGACAGCTGTGCTAAAAACAATCAAGATGTAGCGCGAAGAATGAAACAGAGTGCAGGTGTCTCAGCACTTTTAAAAATTTGAAGCTCTCTTTGACTTGACATGGTGTTTAAAATGTGCCGGTCATGCGCGAGACGCCGAAGCGAAATGTTAAAGACATTCGTCCAGCAAGTGTTTACATAGGAAAACAGAACAGATGCACGAAACAACACGTTCGGTGTGAACAGCCCCTAACTCGTCCATTTGCGCATGTCTGTGAGTGAGAGGAAGATCGGTAAAGCCCGTCGGGTTGCAGATCTCTACTATGTAGAGGGTTCCAAATTGTCACTTCTGATCAGTGTTGGGCAAGTTACTCCAAAAGTAATCCACTACAAATTACTAATTACTTCTCTACATTTGTAATAATATTTCTGGCTTCACTAATTACTTTATCGAAAAAGTAAATAGTTTGAAATGCACCTTATTTTCATCATAACTCCATTTAAAGCCTCTGAAAGACACATTTTCAGTTTTTGCATGAACTCATTTATTCTCAATGTAAATATAGGAATGCATTTATTAATGTTAATGAATAGAACAGTATTGTACAGTGATAACAAAATAAAACATTACATAATATATATTAAAATGAAGTGAAATGACCCACAGATGAGTTTAATGTTGTTCAAAATAACTAACATGTTTTTTCTACTGTTGAGGAAATGAGGTGCCAGTGTGCACGTATGTGGACATCATGTTTATCAGCGCTGACGTGCGAAAATGAACAGATTTTTTAAAGCAGCGTATCAAATGAATCTAGAGATTCTCCTCTTTACAGCCAAACAGGTCTCAATGAAAATAGTTAAAGAAGTTTCTTACGAGAGGCACTTTTGTTGGCTCTTTGCCCGTAGAACCTCTTCACGGAAATCAACGGCACGTTGTTGTGTCACGTGACTCTGTGCATCAGAAATTGAACCCTTAAATGACAGTCTAGAGTCTTGTGAACACAATTCAGTGGTTTTAAATTCATTTCAATTATGTGTAGCGTACAGCGAAGCCAAAATACAACGTCCACGCATGTGGACGCGGGGTCGCACAAGGTTAATGCTGCACATTATAGTGATATTGAAGTTATTAAGAAACTCGCTGATAAAATGATATCCTGGTTCATTGTGAATATTTCGTGTAACTACATATGAAGCACCACCCTCACAGAGGTCACTGCCAAACCAAGCAATTTCCTATTGGTCAATGCGTGAATGCAATTGTCAAAGTTCCCCAAAGATGAACTCTTCAGCCCTGGAAGTCACGCCCATTGAAAAATGTTTCTTGGAAAGATTGCTTTCGTTTTTTTCCTTCACAGGTTATTATAGGAAATTCAGCTTTCTCTGCATTTCTGTGTTTGTATTTCAATGGTAATCTGTGGCCACACAGTGAAAAGGCGGATTTAAATTACATTTATTTTTGAGCAAGCTTTTATTAGCTTTTGTACAGTTCGGAAAATATAAATAAAAAACTTTTTAGGATGAGCCATTCGCTGTTTTTCTAGGTCTGTCTCTCAAACTGTATTTTTGTCATTAGTCAATAGGCCTGTTTGGAGGAACTTGTGCACGGCGCCTTTACCGTCATTGGCTCAATCTTGCTTCGTCCCCTGCCGGAAGCATTGTCCCCTCACACCTTGGTCACCCTGGGGACCTTGTCTCCATGACAACTGTTTAGAACCTCAAGGGAGGAGAGGTGAGAGACAAAAACATCCCATAAAAGCACATCACTGCACACATCCAAATCTATATCTGTCCTTGTTATCCCCTCTCAATAATGTGACTGCCATGTTTGGGGGCTTGTGACCCTGAGGTGTGGTGCCGCCCACTCAGTAAAGTGACAGCTGGACTCCTCTATTATTTACACTCCTCCTAAAGCCTTTCTCTATTCTGCTGTTTTGACTTATCTTTTTCCAGTGTTTCATTTTCTTTGTTTCTCTTCTTCCCATTCTTACTTCTGCACATATTTGGCCGAGATATTTGCTGCTTATTTTGTCCGAATGTGGAAAAACGGTATCTTCTGAAACACTGGCATTTACTGTTTTTTCCATATGTTTCCCACATTCATTAAAACCCGTACGACTTTCTATCTAATGTGTAACACAAAGGGACAAGTTATAGATACAGCCTCAGTCACCATTCACTCTCACTGTATGGAACAAAAGATACAATGTAATGCACAATTCACAACAACTCATGCAACATTGTAACATCTTCTTTTGTGCTGTATTTTGTTTGTGTGATTTTCAGGTTTCAGGATAAGAACTCGTTCAGTTATTGAGGAATCTTGGGTGGAGTCTGAGAGTTGCCCTCACATCACTGAAGCCATGATCTGTGACGACCCCGTCTGTGCCTTGTGGCGAGTGACATCACAGGGGTCATGTGTGCATCACAATGGATCCTGTGGACCTGGAACCCAAGAACAGACTGCGGAGTGTTTCTCTGTCACAGGTTAACAGCTCACTTTTTACTTTTTAACCATTGTTTGTTTGTGAGTCACACTTAAGTTGCTCACAGGTCAAAATTGACCTTAACTTGCATGTGTTTATTAGGGCCCAAGCACTGTAAGTGCGGAGGCCCTAATGTTTTCCTAAGGCTTACTGTTAGCATTCTTCTTTTCAAGGTTTCAGGGGCTTTTGGGTCCATTAACATGCTCAAAAACTCCTGAGAATTTGCACACACACATCAGAATCGTCTGCCATTAGAGCTTGGCAAAAGTTCACATGTGGGGCTCTGGCGGCCCCTTGAAAATTAGATTTTTGGGAGGCTCTGTAGCACAGGCCTTTTAAACTGCTGCCACCAAACTTTGTACACATATAGATCTCATCAAGCTGGACAGCTTTCACCCACATAGTCATAGGCTCCACCCAACTGGAAGTCTGCCATTTTGCATTGTTTGAAAAATGCATGCTCTGGAATTTGAAATACTCCTCCTAGGGGATTTATGTGACAGGCACCAAATTTGGGCAACATCATTCCAAGAAATTGAAGATGCTAAATTGTGAACAGATTTTTGATATTTCAAACGATGTTGCCATGGCAAGGCAATAAATGAATGGCGATAAATTCAAAACAGGAAGTGCTCTTATCATCAGCGTGCATTGTGCAATTTAGATAAAAATTTTGATTTACGTTTGGTATTTGGGGCTGATCACATGGACATGACTATTGTGGGGCACGGTCATAGTGCCACCAACTGGCAGCAGGAAGTGTGGCACTTTATACAGACTTTGGAATAGCACTCTTATTTTTATCTGAACTGCTTCAAATTATTTTATGATAATGTCAAGACAGTACAAATTAAAAATTATGAAGGGATTTTCGATATCTTAACTACTGTTACCATGGCAACGCATTAAACACTATTATTCCTTTTTATGTATATTCATATATTATTGAGGTTCTTGGCATGCTTGAATTTTTATGATCTTTTGCGCACACACATCAGAATCGTCGGCCATTAGGGCTGTGCAAATGTTCATTCATGGGCGTGTAGGGGGGGCTCTGTAATGCCAAAAAGAAAATGGCCATGTTCAGGGGACTCTGTAGCACATCTCTTTTCAGCTACAGTCACCAAACTTTGTACATGCTCTATGTAGATCTCATTAAGCCGGACAACTTTCACACCACAGACATTAACTCGGCCATTTTGGAATGTTTGAAAATGGCATGCTCTGGATTTTGAAATACTCCTCATAGGGAATTCATCTGATTAGCACCAAACTTAGGCAATGTCATGCCAATGCGTGAAGCCTCCACACATGCTACAAGGGCTTGAACCCCACGAGAGGACCAACGATGTTTGATGTAACTGACATCAAACATGGCGCAATGTGTCTTGATGTGCCATATTTGAATGTACGTACGGTACGTCAATGCACACGAGCTGATGGGATTAGAGAGTTATGGTGCAGGTTTAGTTTTGGTTAGTTATCGGATGGTTTCAGGATACAGTAGACGTCATGTATAAGTCATATCACATGAAACACTTTCATGGTGCTCTAACCATTAGTCATTTTTAAAGCTGTGATGTGTTTCAAAGAGAAAACGTAACACAGTCTGGAACAAAATTAGATATTTTCTTAGTAATGGTCCTATAATTATTTTTCTCACTCTCATAAATCTTCACCTCCATCCTTCTAATTACACCCAACGTTTTGCTCTCCTCAAAGCAAAGAGTGATCTGGTATTTGTACTCCCATAAGCAAACTAATATCTGTCTTTTAATCTCCTCTCCTCCTGGTGGGCATGTGGGATGTCTCTTAACTGCTTCACATTGAGATGGATGTGAGATCAGAACGGATATGTGACACATGTCAAGGAGACTTGGGAGTCTGCTGTCACACTGCTGTCCAAATGTCACTCAGTCATGACGTGTGTCTTCACCTGTGTTGTCCAAGTTTGTGAATCTGTCTGTGCTGCTGTCCTAGAAAGTCAGTCGTTAGGTGTGACTAGATATGATGGGGTTTGTTTTACAGCTTTAATTGCTGAGCAGCCTCATGGAGTGTAAACGTCATTAACCCTTTAATTCATGGTCATTTTCCCATACACTCTTCCATATTCTGGTCTTTAGAGACCTGCCACAAATATCTATCACAAATGGATACCAAATGCCCAGATAGTGTATGTGTGTGTGTGAGAGCGTGTGAGCGTGTGTGTGTGTGAGCGTGTATTTATCACTTTGTGGGGACCAAATGTCCCCATAAGGATAGTAAAACCCGAAATGTTTGACCTTGTGGGGACATTTTGTCGGTCCCCATGAGGAAAACAGCTTATAAATCATACTAAATTATGTTTTTTGAAAATGTAAAAATGCAGAAAGTTTTCTGTGAGGGTTAGGTTTAGGGGTAGGGTTAGGTTTAGGGGATAGAATATAAAGTTTGTACAGTATAAAAACCATTATGTCTATGGAAAGTCCCCATAAAACATGGAAACACTACATGTGTGTGTGTGTGCGTGCGTGCGTGCGTGCGTGCATGCGTGTGTTTTCTGTGTGTATGTGTATGAGCGTGGTTCTGTGTGTGTTTGTGTGAGTGTGTGTGTATGAGTGTGTGTATGAGCAAGTGTGTGTGTGAGCGTATGTGTGTTTGTGTTATGAGCATGTGTGTTTGATTGTGTGTGTGTGTGTGTGTGTGTGCGTGCGTGCGTGCGTGTGCGTGCGTGCGTGTGTGTGAGCGTGAGTGTGTGTGCGTGTGTTTGTCTAGTGCACATTTATTAAATCCAGACAGGCACATGAAGTTGTTCTGTGTAAGTCGACTTTGGATTTCTCATGACAGGCGATCTCTCTCCTCTTCACCTGTGTGACTGAATGAGCACCAGTGGGCGGGGCCAAGGGTGAAATTATGGAAAATGGGCGTTGACGGCTTGCTGAAGAGGCAGTCATATGCAGATGTATTTGCTCCTTGTGATGTCACAAGTTACACAAATTGGTTTAAATAAATGGTCTTTTTCTATTAAGGAGGAAGTTTTCAGTTCTGGGTGTTTGCTCCAAGTCTCTGTGATATTCTGTTCTCAAGACATGTCTCGGGTCCCTCCTTCAATGCAAGTCTATGGGCTTTATTTCACCCTTTTTAAAACTGTAATTCTGATTGCTATGAAAAGTAATTTAATAGCCTGATGGTTCGATTCAGTTTTTGTGATCTAATTACAAGTCTGATGCATGAGGCTGTTGAGTTTAACTGTCTGTAAACAGTTGTTTACAGTTACTGTCCAGGTCCACGATAATGATGCACGCCCGGACCCCAATCAGCCTGATGAGGCGAGTGAGGGATAAAGGCGCCCGGAGACGGCAGTTCAAGAGAGCACTATGGCAGCTGCCCTGTATATGTATGCGTTTATGTTTATCATTAAACTTTATTTATATTGTCAAGCCGCTTCTCGCCGCCTCCTTTCCCTTGTAACCCCTCTATGCACACTTTTTAAGCATCGTTGGTAGAGAATCACTCTGGGAAATGGGTTCTTCTTACAATGCAAATTAGTGAATAAAATCTCCATGTCTGCCGCTGCTCTTATAAACGCTTATAAAACAACAGACAGGAAGGTGATTACAGGGTCATAAAATACATATAAAGAGCAGTGCATCTTCAGAAGAGACCGTCGCTTTTGAGCTTAATTTGTAATTGAGAGAGAGAGATTTGTAGGGCTGAACATCAGTTGGAGAAATGTTGCTCTTCCTGCATATGAGATGTAATGGAAGAAATGAACTATTGCAGCTTTATATCTGATTCTCAGCAGAATGTCTGTCTAGTGCGGTCAGGTTTATTACTGCGCTTTTATCTTCTTTCTTTCATCTCACAAATAACCTGAAGAGCGTCTTCATCTTGTTTGTTTCTGTACTCTTCATTCTAATCTCACAAATAAAAATATCTGCTGTTAGATGCTCTTTGAACACATTTACACATCAATGCCGCTTGTTGGGTTGATCGGTAACTTGGATTGTCCTGTCTCCAAATCCTCTGAAGAATCCCAAAGCTATTGCCCTTTCACGTGTCTTTGACGCAGACATCATGTTCCACTTTGAGCTCCGCATGGGAAGTGTTGCATGGACAGCAGGAGGAAAACAAGTATTTGGACATAAAAGATACAGTTACTGCTTTGATACATTGCAGAAAATAATAAGAGGCCTTGGTTACGTTAAGGATGGTTTAGGTGAATTTAAATTTGTTCGAAGAACTGAGGTCTTTGCAATAAAAGAGTATTTAAATAATTTTTTTTAATAAATTAAATAAAATGATGGCATTTGTGGCAGGGCGAGGCCGGGTCGTGATTCTGCACTCCCGGCCCCTAATCAGGCTATTTAGCCCTCGAGAGGAATGAAGACCGACCGAAGACGGCAGTGCGATAGAGAGCGAGTTACGGGCAGCTGTCCGACACCCGTGTGTGGATCAGTTCGGTTCTCGCCTCCTTTCCATTAGTAACTTTACACTGGTGCCGAATCCCGGGAAGGAGGAGGTAAAGTCCTCACCATGGCCATCCTCTGGGGGATGGAGGAGCCCGGCCACCTGATAGCGGAGGGTACAGCCGCCGATCGCAAGGGGAGGAGGGGCTCCTAACCAACCGCCTGGAGTGGTCAGGGCCGCTGCCAGGGGCGGAGGAGACACCTACCAGCCACTGAAACGTGCTGGGGTCTGAGACCGCTGATCGCGAGCTGGGAGGTGCTCCTGGCTGACCACCTGGAGCGGGAGGGCCGCTACCAGGTGCGGGGGAGACCCCTTCCATCCACCGGAACACGGCGGGGCGCTCCATCCGCCAGGGACCGGAGGACTACCTCCGATCCTCCCGGGGAGGTGCGGCTGTCGTCCAATAGAGGGTGGAGGAATGACCAAGCTATGGCGTATCGGAGAACCTGCGATTTAAGTGTTTTTTTTTTCTCTCTCTCTCTCCCACTGCTGCTCTGTGTTGGCCTTTCCCCCTCTTTTTTATGTTTTTTAAGTTGGCATGATCGCCGTTACGGCGTGCAGGTGCCAAATTTTTTTGCACCCCCAGATTGCCGGGGGCTCCCTGCCCTGAGAGAACGAGGAAGGAATGAGGCAGGGTGCAGGGTTGGGTCGTGATGCTACACCCCTGGCCCCTAATCAGGCTAATCAAGCCTTGGAGAGGGATAAGGGCCAACTGGAGACTGCAGTGGGACAGAAAGAGAGATTTACGGACAGCTGTCTGACACCTGTGTGTGTTTGTCTTTTTGGTTTAGTTTTATATTTAACTATTATTTATATTATCAAGCCGGTTCTCGCCTTCTCCTTTCCATTATTCCCTTTACAATATTCAATATATTTTCATAAAGATTGAAAGTTGTTTTGTACTCTAAAAGACATTATTACTGAAGCAAAAATGTGTGTGAAAATCACTTTGTTGTAAAGTTGCAGCTGTCATCGCAAAAACAAACGTTTGCAAGTATGCAAATGATTCGACAATCATTGGCGAACCTTTCGAAAGGTCACTGGCAACCGTGCCCACCAGGGAGCGTTCGTTAAAGGCACAGTAGCAAATAACAAGAGTTTTTATATTTTAGAGCCATAGAGAGTATTAAAAATAACTAAAATATGACTAACATAGGTGGACCTTAGGGGAAATATTTTTATAAATAATAATAAACAAAATGCATATGACCCTTTAACATAGATGTGCCCACATAGGACATATTTTGGCATGGATTATTTTCAACATAGGACATACTTTGGCATGGATGTGCCCACATAGGACATACTTTGGCATGGACGTGCCCACATTGGACATACTTTGGCATGGACGTGCCAACATAGGACATATTTTTGGCATGGATGTACCAACATAGGACATACTTTGGCATGGATTATTTTCTACATAGGACATACTTTAGCATGGACGTGCCCACATAGAACATACTTTGGAATGGATGTGCCCACATAGGACATATTCTTGGCATGGATGTGCCCACATAGGACATACTTTGGCATGGATGTGCCCACATTGGACATATTTTGGCATGAACGTGTCCACATAGGACATACTTTGGCATGGACGTGCCCACATAGAACATACTTTGGCATGGACGTGCCCACATAGAACATACTTTGGAATGGATGTGCCCACATAGAACATACTTTGGCATGGACGTGCCAACATAGGACATATTTTTGGCATGGATGTGCCAACATAGGACATACTTTGGCATGGATTATTTTCTACATAGGACATACTTTAGCATGGACGTGCCCACATAGAACATACTTTGGAATGGATGTGCCCACATAGGACATATTCTTGGCATGGATGTGCCCACATAGGACATACTTTGGCATGGATGTGCCCACATTGGACATATTTTGGCATGAACGTGTCCACATAGGACATACTTTGGCATGGATGTGCCCACATAGAACATACTTTGGCATGGACGTGCCCACATAGGACATACTTTGGCATGGATATGCCCATATAGGACATACTTTGGCATGGATGTGCCCACATAGGACATACTTTAATATGGACGTGCCCACATAGGATATACTTTGGAGTGGTGGTGGCCTAGTGGGCTAATGCACACAACTGTTAATCAGAAGGTCATTGGTTCGATCCCCACAGTCACCACCATTGTGTCCTTGAGCAAGGCACTTAACTCCAGGTTGTTCCGGGGGGATTGTCCCTGTAATAAGTGCACTGTAAGTCACTTTGGATAAAAGCGTCTGCCAAATGCATAAATGTAAATGTACTTTGGCATGGACGTGCCAACATAGGACATATTTTTGGCATGGATTATTTTCAACATAGGACATATTTTGGCATGGACGTGTCCACATAGGACATACTTTGGCATGGACGTGCCCACATAGGACATATTTTGGCATGGATTATTTTCAACATAGGACATATTTTGGCATGGACGTGCCCACATAGGACATACTTTGGCATGGACGTGCCCACATAGGACATACTTTGGCATGGATGTGCCCACATAGGACATACTTTAATATGGACGTGCCCACATAGGATATACTTTGGCATGGACGTGCAAACATAGGACATACTTTGGCATGGACATGCCCACATAGGACATACTTTGGCTTGGATGTGCCCACATTGGACATATTTTGGCATGAACGTTTCCACATAGGACATACTTTGGCATGGACGTGCCCACATAGGACTCACTTTGGCATGTACATGCCCACATAGGACATACTTTGGCATGGATGTGCCCACATAGGACTCACTTTGGCACGTTTCTACACATCAAACAAGCATTTAAACTGAACTGAGTGATGTTTGCCAGCAACATTTTACTTCTGAGTTCATTAGCAGAAGATTATTTTCAAGCTGTCTGTTAATTAATTAAAACAAAAAATGCCTTTATGTTGCCCAATCATTGTCTTTGAGGAGATAGTAAAGCAATCAGAATGCTATTAAACATCTTATTTGCATATTTTTATTCTTTAATTAGAGAAAACTTTGCTTGTTGATATTTTGCAGTTCTGCAGCGCAAGATACGAGGAATCTGAGAACAAGGCCTGAGATTTATTTGAGTGTTTTTCCATTTTGTTCCCTGGTGGTGAATTTAACTGAAGATTTAATTGTGTTGCATTGGATTAAGATGTTAATAGAATATGCTCATTTACTGGAGATGAACATGCATTGTTCAAGGAAAGTGAGAATATCCAGAGACAACAGGATACTGAAGTGTCTTCTCTTGTCATGACAGGTGAGCCAGTGCCCAGTGAACAATGCCCAGGAGATCCTCCTCCAGCCCAGCAGCCGTGTGAGAGACCCTGCGCCGGAGACTGTGTGCTGGCAGACTGGAGCTCTTGGTCTCTCTGTTCCCAGTTCTGCTCCAGTAAACACTTGGAGGGATACCAGAGCCGCTCACGGACACTTCTGGCTCTCCCTGCGGCGCGTGAGTTCACTCAGAGTAAACCTTTCATGCCAACCTCAACTCAAGACTGAGAACTTAAACTAGACACAGTGTGCGTTTACTAAAACTATACTATGATTCCCTTCATGTTGTCATGGGAGTGTGTGGAATAGAGGGGCGTTACATTTTTCAGGCTCCCGTGCAGACGATGCGAGTTCGAATCCAGCTAGGGAAATGTCCTTATTCAGTTGCCCTCTTTCTCCCCGTCATTTCCTGTCCCCCTAGATATTTAAAATAATTGCATTTGAATAACATTTACAGCCTGCAAGCTCAAATATTTACGTAGGAAATACTGCCATGTTCGGCAGAGTTGTAAATAAATGAATAGTTGTAGTGTTTGCTTGGCTTTGCTCTGGATGGCTTTTGCATTTAAAAATGGACCCCAAGACACTTTTGATGTTTATTTGTTTGTTTGTAGAGGGCAAGCCGTGTCCTCCAGCCCCTGAGCTGGAGCAGTGGAGACCCTGTGGCACGCACCTGTGCACAGTATACTTCTGGGATACTTCACCCTGGGAGACCTGCATGCCAGACTCCACCACAGGCGAGGGTAACGGCACAGCCCAGATGGGAAACAAGTTCACGTGCGGTACGGGGGTGCAGACGCGACAAATCACCTGCAGGAGAGCTGGGAATGGACATGTGGTACCAAAAAGGTAAAGAAACAAACAGGTAAATAAAACCCTTCTCTGTAGATTCAGTGAGCGTATACAGTTTTGTCTCTCTGTCCCAACTTGTCTCTAGGTGTCCGGAGTCCTCCCGTCCTGACGCCATCCGCTCTTGTCCTCTCCCTTGCAAGACTGACTGTGTTGTTACACCTTTTAGTGAATGGAGCCACTGTCCAACTTCCTGTTTACAAGGTACACATACGGTCACTCCTCTGCATTTATATTTATATCCTAACTCGAGAGGTATATTTTTACTGGTAATTAGCATTAGCATACTAACAGTATGGTTAACCCTTGATACTCTGGTGCAATTTTGGGCTGCTATCTGCAGTTTTTCACACTCAAATTAAAAAAATTCTCTGGACTAATTGCAAAAATATGGTCTCATTTTTCAGAGAACCTCCCAAATTAAAGAAAAAGACTCTAATTATTCATAAATAATATTGAATGTGTTTATAATCTGATGATAAAGTTTTTAAAGGAAAAAAAAGATGCTTTTTTGTTATTGTCTTAACTTTGTAAACATGTAATTCTGGTTCTGTTCACTCAAGCTCACTTTGAAAAGTCAAATTGTATTCCACTAGATGACAAAAAGTACTAGAAAAAGTGTTTTTCCTCTAGCGCATTCCATCACAATATACAGATGTGAACTGTAGGGGGCGCTCTAATACATTATACCCCTCACAGATGTGAACTGTAGGGGGCGCTCTAACACATTTTACCCCTCACAGATGTGAACTGTAGGGGGCGCTCTAACACATTATACCCCTCACAGATGTGAACTGTAGGGGGCTCTAACACATTTTACCCCTCACAGATGTGAACTGTAGGAGGCGCTCTAACACATTTTACCTCTCACAGATGTGAACTGTAGGGGGCGCTCTAACACATTATACCCCTCACAGATGTGAACTGTAGGGGCTTAACATTATACCCTCACAGATGTGAACTGTAGGAGCTCTAACACATTTTACCCCTCACAGATGTGAACTGTAGGGGCGCTCTAACACATTTTACCTCTCACAGATGTGAACTGTAGGGGGCACTCTAACACATTTTACCCCTCACAGATGTGAACTGTAGGGAGCTCTAACACATTTTACCCCTCACAGATGTGAACTGTAGGGAGCTCTAACACATTTTACCCCTCACAGATGTGAACTGTAGGGGGCTCTAACACATTTTACCCCTCACAGATGTGAACTGTAGGGGGCGCTCTAACACATTATACCCCTCACAGATGTGAACTGTAGGGGCTCTAACACATTTTACCCCTCACAGATGTGAACTGTAGGGGCGCTCTAACACATTATACCCCTCACAGATGTGAACTGTAGGGGGCTCTAACACATTATACCCCTCACAGATGTGAACTGTAGGGGGCTCTAACACATTATACCCCTCACAGATGTGAACTGTAGGGAGCTCTAACACATTATACCCCTCACAGATGTGAACTGTAGGGGCGCTCTAACACATTATACCCCTCACAGATGTGAACTGTAGGGGAGCTCTAACACATTTTACCCTTCACAGATGTGAACTGTAGGGGCGCTCTAACACATTTTACCCCTCACAGATGTGAACTGTAGGGGGCGCTCTAACACATTTTACCCCTCACAGATGTGAACTGTAGGGGGCTCTAACACATTTTACCCCTCACAGATGTGCTCCTCCATAGACATTCAGTCTAATGTTCAGTTCAAGCAACACCCTCATTATTTCATTGAATATCTCAGCCTCTGAGTGGACTACAAGCTCAATCTAGGGGTCATTAGAAAGCTGTGAACCATATAAAACATTTTATCATCAGTAGTCGAAAACATATATTTCTGATGATTTATTTTGCATTCTTTTCCTTCAGGATGGCATATTTTGTTCTGGACATGTACGATATTATATTGGATTATTCAGCCAAACAAGCTCAAACAAGTACACAATGGCTCATTTATTAGAGAACATCCTAAGGATGAAGCAGATATAATGTTTTTGGCTATTTGGGGCTTACAGCAGCAGTTATCGGTGCATAAATGAGACATTTGTATTTGATGACTTGCAGAAATCATATTTCACTTTGTGATTCTTTTGAAAGTCTTTTGAATTGTGGTTTTAGGGCAACAAAATATACAGTCACATTCCTGAGAATGAGAGCTTTTATTTGATATGTGACTCGTCCATGTATGTGCTGGGTGAAGGACTTTTATTTGTATATAAATATTTCTACCTCATTACCTCTAGGGGGCGCTCATTACCAACGTGAATGTTTGGAGGAATTCTTTTGTTTTTTTCAGTCACATAAATACAGAAGTGATGGTTATCTCTGAAAGGATCCATTTCTAAGCTCTCTAATGAAACCTCATATGCCTGACTTATGTATATGTAGATGTTTTAAGCATAAACTTATTTTACAATATAGTGCCCCCCTTTGGACCCGCTAGAATAGAGTTTAAGGGGCTCTGGATACTATGCAAGAACTACAGTATTGTAAAGTTTCAAACTTTGGCTAGTACAAAGGAGAATTGAATTGCTGTTTATTTTATTTTATTTTATTTTTCTCCATTTAAAGGCCCTAAAACCTATCGGTGCTACAGACACAGGTGCTGGTGCCGCCATCTGTAGAACTTGGTGGCACCAGTGCCACCCCTATAAAATGTTAGCCTGGAGACATTTGTTGTCACCCTATTTGTGTAACCCTTGCAGAACAAAAACTTGGTTTTACTATAGAATAATTGTAATAATCATGACAGCAATAACTATAGTTCATTTTGCTCTTATACTTTTTTTTTATAACCAAAAACATGGTTAATCTATTGTTACCGTAGTCAAACCATGGTTAATATTTGTATGGGACTGTCATCATAATCAATTACTATGATATGATATTATTGAATCAGAACTAATATCATCAGATTGTTAAACAGTGGCAAGAAAAAGTATGTGAACCCTTTGGATTAGCTGGTTTTCTGCATTAATTGGGTATAAAATGTGATCTCATCTTCAACAAAGTCACAAGAATAGACAAACACAATCTGCTTAAGCTAACAACACACACAGTTATTATCTTTCATGTTGTAATGGGCCTTCAGGTTCGGGTATGGAAAAGGAGAAGACGTGGAGCAGTGACATGCTTCAGGAAGCTTTTATTCTCTGCCTTCAGTTCGTTATAGTGCAGCCTTCTCAGGGCTTTCTCAATAATGTCTTGAACACTTCAGCTTCACAACAATACACACAATAGGGCACGCCAGCCTCTGCACTCCGGTGTCGTTCTCTCTCTGCCTTTCTCTGCCATGTTCAGCTGTTTTAAGGCGTCTCTCCGCTATCACTGTAATGAGAAACAGCTGTTAGAAATCATGTCAACCAGCTTGACAAGCCACACCACTCTCTCTCTCTCTCCCGCAGATGGACACATGACCACACCCCCATCGCCACGTGCCTTTGTTGAACACATCCCATTAAACATTCACAGTGCTGTGGAAAAAGCAAGTGAATCCCTAGTCTGAAGATGACAAAAAGTCTAATTAGAGCCAAGAGTTGGCAAACCTGGCATCTAATTACTGAAACAAAGTTGTAGATGTGGGTTAGAGCGACTTTGACTTATAAAAAGCACTCAAACATTTTGAGTTTGCTATTCACAAGAAGCATCTCTCATTGGAGATGATTTAGTACTATAGGTACTCTCACTAGAAGTGGCCATTAGATATTCATCTGTCCACAGTGAGACAAACTGTCTATAAATGGAGATGATTTAGTACTATAGGTACTCTCACTAGAAGTGACCGTTAGATATTCATCTGTCCACAGTTAGACAAACTGTCTATAAATGGAGATGATTTAGTACTATAGGTACTCTCACTAGAAGTGTCCGTTAGATATTCATCTGTCCACAGTTAGACAAACTGTCTATAAATGGAGATGATTTAGTACTATAGGTACTCTCTCTAGAAGTGTCCGTTAGATATTCATCTGTCCACAGTTAGACAAACTGTCTATAAATGGAGATGATTTAGTACTATATGTACTCTCTCTAGAAGTGGCCGTTAGATATTCATCTGTCCACAGTTAGACAAACTGTCTATAAATGGAGATGATTTAGTACTATAGGTACTCTCACTAGAAGTGGCCGTTAGATATCTCTGTTCATGATTCTAATATACGGAGAACATTAAACAGGTATGGTGTTCATGGCAGGACATCATGACGGAAGCTGCTGCTTTCCAACAAAAACATTGCTGCGCCCTGAAGTTTGCCTAAGACCACCTTGACACTCCACAACACTACTGGGAAAATGTTTTGCAGATTTATTAAACTCAGGTTGAATTTTTTGGGAAGAACATGCAGCACTACAAAGTCCTTCTGACTGTTGTGCAGGTCTAATCCGCAGAAACTCTTGGTTCAGGTTATTGCTTCCAAAGGAGGATCGACCAGTTACAAAGTCCAAGGATTCACTTACTTTTTCCGCAGCACTGTGAATGTTTAATGGGATGTGTTCAGTAAAGACATGAAAGATTATAATTGTGTGTGTGTGTTGTTAGCTTAAGCACATTGTGTTTGTCTAGACGTGTGACTTTAATGAAGATGAGATCATATTTTATGTCCAATTAATGCAGAAAACAGCTAATAACAAAGGGTTCACATACTTTTTCTTTCCACTGTATATCTAATAATATTTTCATCTTTAAATAGTGTCAATGTAGTTAGAATAGCTTGTAGTGTGGCTAGTTACTTTTCTAAAAGAGAAGATTCAGTTTCAAGATAGATTCCCCAATCTAGCAACTGTATCTGAAACATCAAATATTGTTTATGATTTTGTTGTTTTGTGCAGTATTTCCTTTTGAGTGAGCACAGACAAATTACTTTGGAGATTATTTTTGAAAATGCATAATAATGAATGTTTTCCCTTCATGTCTGTGTATTGATCACCCTTACCTTGTGTAGTGAATAGTTCTGCCCCGGTCCAGTCCCGACACAGGATCATCACCCAGAGGCCGGCTAATGGAGGTCAAGAGTGTCCAGACACACTTTATGAGGAGAGAGAATGTGACCCGCTCCCTCTCTGCCCAACTTACAGGTGAAGAGAGAAAAACCCTGAACAAATTGACTTTGAAATGTAAACATAATAAGAGCACATGTGCACACTTCTGTTGCTAATGCGTAGCATTGCTAGAAATATGAGATGTAATCCAGACAGACACGTGTTTACTGTGCACTCATGTGTGCTGGCAGATGGCAGATGCATCGCTGGCATCAGTGTGTTCTGGTACCTGATTGGGTGAGACAGGCTGTGGGCGGGCCCTCAGAGGCTTGTGGAATTGGCTTAGAGATCAGAGGTGAGTGACAGTAGAAGCTCTGTATGATTTAAAGGACGGTAACTTCATATCTCTGGTGAGAATCCAACTTCCAAATGTAAAGGATGATTGAACTATCTAATGTAGAAATAGTCTTGAAGAGACTTGTTTGGTCATGAAGGCAGTGTTGACCAGTCTGGTGTGTAAATAATGAAAACGAATCATTTAGGATGTTGCATAGTAGCTATTTGTACTTGATTTGTGGACATGTTATGTTTTTATTATGTATCTTTTAATGCATTTTTGCTAAATATCTGAAAAGGATTGTGCATTAAGTGGAAGTAGAAATTAATGTTTGTTGGTTTTAAGTAAATAAACACTGTGAACATGATATTGTTGCATCTGCTATTGAGTGAGTGGGCAAATACCCATATGCTCATGCCACAGCAATTTATCCATCCATCCATCTTCAACCACTTATCCGAAGTCGGGTCAAGGGGGCAGCTGCTCCAGCAGGGGGCCCCAAACTTCCCTATCCCGCGCTACATTAACCAGCTCTGACTGGGGGACCCCGAGGCGTTCCCAGGCCAGTGTGGAGATGTAATCTCTCCACCTAATCCTGGGTCTTTCCCGAGGTCTCCTCCCAGCTGGACGTGCTTGAAACACCTCCCTAAGGAGGCGGCCAGGGGGCATCCTTACCAGATGCCCAAACCACCTCAACTGACTCCTTTCGACGCAAAGGAGCAGCGGCTCTACTCCGAGCTCCTCACGGATGACTGAGCTCCTCACCCTATCTCTAAGGGAGAAGCCCGCCACCCTTCTGAGGAAGCCCATTTCGGCCGCTTGTACTCGTGACCTAGTTCTTTCGGTCATGACCCAGCCTTCATGACCATAGGTGAGGGTAGGAACAAAAATTGACCGGTAGATCGAGAGCTTTGCCTTCCAGCTCTCTTTTCGTGACAACGGTGCGATAGAGCGAGTGCAATACCGCCCCCGCTGCCCCGATTCTCCGGCCAACCTCCCACTCCATTGTCCCCTCACTTGTGAATAAGACCCTGAGGTACTCAAACTCCTTCACTTGGGGCAATACCTCCTTCCCGTATTGAATTAAATGAAAAAAAAACTTTATTTAAATCTGATTTAACTAAACCAACAAAACACGTGTTCTGCACTCATCTACATAGTTAAAGAAAGTCTACAGTAATTTATAACTAAGTTGGTCACAATTAAGACTATAAACTTAAAGGGACAGTACACCCAAAAATGGATTTTGGGTGGATTTTGGATTTTGGTAGCTCTGTGGACCAGAGCTGAAAATGGACCCTCATTTATTCACCCTCATGCATCCCAAATGTGTGTCTGTGACTTTCTTTCTTCTGCAGAACACAAATGAAGATTTTTAGAAGAATATTTCAGCTCTGTAGGTCCATACAATGCAAGTGAATGGTGACCAGAACTTTGAATCTCCATAAAGCACATAAAGGCAGCATAAACGTAATCCATAAGACTCCAGTGGTAAAATCCATGTCTACTGAATCGCTTGGATCCAGTCGGTTTTAAGGAAGATCAGACCAAAATATAAAAATTTTAATTTTGAGTTTGATTACACTTCCTAGCATCATCTAGCACTTTGCCCATGTGTCAAGCACTAGGAAGTGTAATCAAGCTTGAAATCATGCAATTGTAAGTTGTACAGTGAAAAAGGAGTTACATTATGGTCTGTTCTTAACCTAAAACCAATTCAATCACTTCAGAAGACATGGATTAAACCACTGGAGTTGTTTTATGCTGCCTTTATTTGCTTTATGGAGATTCAACCTGTTTGGTCACCATTCACTTGAATTGTATGGACCTATAGAGTTTAAATATTCTTCTAAAAATCTTCATTTGTGTTCTGCTGAAGAAAGAAAGTCACAGACATCTGGGATGGCATGAGGGTGAGTAAATGATGAGAATATCAATTTTTGGGTGTACTGTCGCTTTAAAAGCAGATTGTGGAGCTAGTTACACACACAAGATTGGAATTGAATCACCTTGACATTTGTGACTGAGTAGAGACCGTTCGGACGTCTGTGTTTGACTGTCTGTGGCGTGACATCTGACATCCTGTCTACACCCTCTTTTCAAACGTCCTGCTGGTGCTTCATTTCAATTTGAAGGCAAGTGCTGGTCTATAAGGTCACAGCAGGGGTCCGCTGAAAGCGTGTTTTTTAACGTCCAGCGAGCACGTGTCCATGGTAACCAGAGTTCAGGTGACTGCATCTAAAATTCTGAGCGGTTGGCATCACTTTACGAATGACTAACGGGGCTAGATAATCATTTCCAGCAAGATAAACTATGCCCACATTGAAACATGAGCAGAACGGATTTAATGTGTAAATGTTTCATAAAACCATGACCATGGCTTTTTGCTCTTTTCCTTTCTTTTTCCTTTCCTTAATCGTGATCATGTATGTAGGAATGGTTTTATGAACAATTTGCATTAAACTCATGTTTTATGAATGAGGTCCTGTCTGTCCTCAACAGTGCTTTCTTTAAAATACAGTAAGTGCCGCTTCGGTTAGACATTCGTCAAATCTCCAAACACTCCTTGGATCTGCTGTACAGACTGTCCTGTATGAGGTCTGCTATTGATTTGGTCATAAATCATTGCACAAATTCACACAAATATTGATTGTTTTTCAGGCCACTCCCATCTGTCTCTCTTCTTCCTCCCTCTTTCTTTCCTCTGTCCATGTCTGCAGAGGTGGCGTGTGTGGGTGTGGACGATTCTCCAGCAGGTATGGCAGACTGTGTGAGATGGGCAGGTGTGATGCCCGTCCAGGTGAGAGAGTGTCGGGTGCCATGTAGAGATGAATGTACTTTCACTTCCTGGAGCAGATTCACCCAGTGCCAGGGCTGCGGAAGCTGGCGCACTCGTACACGGTCACTGATAGGTAATATCTTGTACTTTCACCCTCAATTAAGAAGGTGATCAAAGTACATTTACATTACATTTACATTTATGCATTTGGCAGATGCTTTTTATCTGAAGCGACTGACAGTGCACTTATTACAGGGACAATCCCCCCGGAGCAACCTGGAGTTAAGTGTCTTACTCAAGGACACAATGGTGGTGACTGTGGGGCTCGAACCAGCATCCTTCTGATTACCAGTTTACCAGTTATGTGCTTTAGCCCACTATGCCACCACCACTCCACAAAGTAGATTAACAGTAGCAAGAGGGCGTGGATGGGAGTGTTTGCACTATCTGTGGGTGTATGTGCACAAACTGAGTGTGTATTGTATGTAAATAAAGTGTCGCAAAGCGCAATTTGCTATATTCCTCTGAAATAAGGTCAGCAAACTTTTTGACATGAACTGCTATTTTTAAATTGTCCTTTTTAATCACTGTTCCACACTCCCTACAAATAATAGACAGATAAACAGACAGACAGACAAACAGAAAGATTATTAATAAATAATAATTATGTTGATCAGTCACAGTCAGTGTAGCTTATATATTTAGACATATTACACATGCATAGGTCTATACTGTATAGTAAGTAAGTATAGGCTATTGTTCTGAAAGCAAAAAGCAACTGTGGGGTGATATTCGCACACCGGCAAAAACGGCAAGCACATGCGTTTACTTCCGCAACCCACTCCTGCAGCGCTGCTTAACGTAATATGCGTTGCGTTATGAGCGGCTCGTGATGAGCATGGGCGATGGGCTAATTTCGTCACACTATAACAATGTTCGACATTCCATTGAGTTCATAACTAAATAAAAACAGGATGCAGGAATATGAGGAAGGATTACTGCAAGAGGAAGATTTGGCATGCAGGTTCGAGGGGCTTCACAATATGGATGGGCTAAAATACAGTCAGTACATACTCCTCTCTCACCAGAGACATGCGAGCGCGAGGATAAAGTGCGAGCGCTAGGCGATCGTTTGCGTAATATGCGTATAAGGAGCGGAGGTACTGTCTCTCGCTCGTGTACGAGTGATTATTACGAATGCCGTTGGTGGATCAAACAGTGATTTGCGGACCCCCTGTTGAAGACTCTTGCTCTAAGACGTTTCAATACCACGTCTGTTTTCAGCACAAAGTCTAAACTCAGTTCTTACATTTGCAGTTTGGAGATTTGAAGTCCATTTTCAAAGTTTGAAAAGAAAGTGGAACATGAAATTATGCCATTTTATGAAACACATATTTATGAGATTTATGAGAACTTTCTAGGGGTCATTTGCATTCATGATTTAATGTGTGTTGGTATTGCTCCACCTGTTGATGTACAGTGATTTTTAAGTCACTGTAAATGAGGCCGGTGGAAAACGTTTGACCACTTCATTGTTTGGATTATATTTTCAATTTTGTTTAAAGTGCAATTTAAATTTAGTCATTTAGTTTCAATAATGTATTTAATATCTCAAAATTGTTCTGATACAATCACTGTTAATACTCGCCATGATTTGTGCGTCAATAGATGAAAATGATTAATAATAAATTCCCTATAATATAATGGTGCGTACATCCAAATCATGATGAGAATAATATTGTTTTTATGCATATAAAAGGAGTGTGTGCTAATGTATTGCATACAGTCCATTTACACATTTATATTTATGCATTTGGCAGACACTTTTATCCAAAGTGACTTACAGTGCACTTATTACAGGGACAATCCCCCCGGAGCAACCTGGAGTTAAGTGTCTTACTCAAGGACACAATGATGGTGACTGTGGGGATCAAACCAGCAACCTCCTGATTACCAGCTATGTGCTTTAGCCCACTATGCCACCACCACTCCTAGGGGGTATATTACATGACCAACTTCCTATGCATGTACTGTCTTGGTTTATATAACTCGTGCGTGACATGTAATGGACTGTGTAATAGGACGCAGACGGTGCAATAACCTCAGAATTAAAGTGCACTTGACCCGGCCCGTTAGCGTCTAGCACACACAATTTCACCAAACCCGCTTGCGCTTTGACTTAGTTAGAGCCCTTAAAGTACGGCCTATAAATTTCATCAAAAGTCACACTAACATAATGCAATAAACATCCAATAAAAAAACAGATAATGATATCAAAAATAAGAAAAAACGTAACCATTTCAATTGAGATGAGTCACGCCCAATTATTATTTTTCACCATAATGCTAAAAATAGTTTACTGTAAAAGTACACGTATTATCTCATTCAATTATCATTTTTCATCGTAACTGGTCAGTTAGGGAGTGGTGGTGTCGAAGTGGGCTAAAGCACATAACTGGTAATCAGAAGGTTGCTGGTTCGATCCCCACAGCCACCACCATTGTGTCCTTGAGTAAGACACTTAACTCCAGGTTGCTCCGGGGGGATTGTCCCTGTAATAAGTGCACATAACTGGTAAACTGGTAATCAGGAGGTTGCTGGTTTGATCCCCACAGTCACCACCATTGTGTCCTTGAGTAAGACACTTAACTCCAGGTTGCTCCGGGGGGATTGTCCCTGTAATAAGTGCACATAACTGGTAAACTGGTAATCAGAAGGTTGCTGGTTTGATCCCCACAGTCACCACCATTGTGTCCTTGAGTAAGACACTTAACTCCAGGTTGCTCCGGGGGGATTTTCCCTGTAATAAGTGCACATAACTGGTAAACTGGTAATCAGAAGGTTGCTGGTTCGATCCCCACAGTCACCACCATTGTGTCCTTGAGTAAGACACTTAACTCCAGGTTGCTCTGGGGGGATTGTCCCTGTAATAAGTGCACATAACTGGTAATCTGGTAATCAGAAGGTTGCTGGTTCGAGCCTTACAGTCACCACCACTGTGTCCTTGAGTAAGACACTTAACTCCAGGTTGCTCCGGGGGGATTGTCCCTGTAATAAGTGCACATAACTGGTAAACTGGTAATCAGGAGGTTGCTGGTTTGATCCCCACAGTCACCACCATTGTGTCCTTGAGTAAGACACTTAACTCCAGGTTGCTCCGGGGGGATTGTCCCTGTAATAAGTGCATATAACTGGTAAACTGGTAATCAGAAGGTTGCTGGTTCGATCCCCACAGTCACCACCATTGTGTCCTTGAGTAAGACACTTAACTCCAGGTTGCTCCGGGGGGATTTTCCCTGTAATAAGTGCACATAACTGGTAAACTGGTAATCAGAAGGTTGCTGGTTCGATCCCCACAGTCACCACCATTGTGTCCTTGAGTAAGACACTTAACTCCAGGTTGCTCTGGGGGGATTGTCCCTGTAATAAGTGCACATAACTGGTAATCTGGTAATCAGAAGGTTGCTGGTTCGATCCCCACAGTCACCACCATTGTGTCCTTGAGTAAGACACTTAACTCCAGGTTGCTCCGGGGGATTGTCCCTGTAATAAGTGCACATAACTGGTAATCTGGTAATCAGAAGGTTGCTGGTTCGATCCCCACAGTCACCACCATTGTGTCCTTGAGTAAGACACTTAACTCCAGGTTGCTCCGGGGGGATTTTCCCTGTAATAAGTGCACATAACTGGTAAACTGGTCATCAGAAGGTTGCTGGTTCGATCCCCACAGTCACCACCATTGTGTCCTTGAGCAAGGCACTTAACTCCAGGTTGCTCCGGGGGGATTGTCCCTGTAATAAGTGCTCTGTAAGTCACTTTGGATAAAAGCATCTGCCAAATGCATAAATGCTCTCTGTTATCTAAACTCTCAGGTCGTGGTAAGAAACGCTGGCGTTGTCAACAAGAAGAGTTGTTTCCTGTCCTGGAGAAGGAGGCCTGTCCTTGTGATGAGTTTCACTCACAGTCTCAGGGTGTCTGGTCCGCTTGTCTTCTCACACCGGCTGAGAACAAGGCTTTGCGTCCTCTCGTTCAAGGAGCTTACCAGCGGGACTGGCAAACCCATAGGAGGAGGAGCGAGTGTGGGCACGGGAAGCGCTACAGAGCCTTGGCCTGTCTGGACCATCAGGGACGATTAGTGGAGCCAGCGCTCTGTAACAGCCCAGGTGATGCTCTCTTACCTCCCCATTTCCTGTGTTTTGGTTCATTGTATTTTCAGACTTTTTGCCAGCTTTACAGGTCACATAGACGTGTGGTCACCCTATGGTAAAGGATCTCGTGTGTTTGATGTTGCAGGTTATGAAGAGGAAGTCTGTCACGTGCCCTGTCCTACAGACTGTCGGCTGAGTGAGTGGTCTGATTGGTCGGCCTGCAGCGCCTCCTGTGGTGGGGGTGTAAAAGTGCGTTCTCAGTGGCTACGACAAAAACCTTTCAATGGAGGACGACCCTGCCCGAAACTCAATTACAAAAATCAGGTGAGAACTATATATCAAATAAAAAAACTTTGTTCTGTTTAATCTATTGATCTTTTAAGATATCGTCTTTAGACTAATAAAGCAGTAAGTTTAACCAGCCACAGGCACAAGTTGCCTGCTATGAAGCAGACACACGTACATGTCTATGCCTTTATATATATATATACAGTGAGGAAAATAAGTATTTGAACACCCTGCTATTTTGCAAGTTCTCCCACTTGGAAATCATGGAGGGGTCTGAAATTGTCATCGTAGGTGCATGTCCACTGTGAGAGACATAATCTAAAAAAAAAAAATCCAGAAATCACAATATATGATTTTTTAACTATTTATTTGTATGATACAGCTGCAAATAAGTATTTGAACACCTGTCTATCAGCTAGAATTCTGACCCTCAAAGACCTGTTAGTCTGCCTTTAAAATGTCCACCTCCACTCCATTTATTATCCTAAATTAGATGCACCTGTTTGAGGTCGTTAGCTGCATAAAGACACCTGTCCACCCCATACAATCAGTAAGAATCCAACTACTAACATGGCCAAGACCAAAGAGCTGTCCAAAGACACTAGAGACAAAATTGTACACCTCCACAAGGCTGGAAAGGGCTACGGGAAATTGCCAAGCAGCTTGGTGAAAAAAGGTCCACTGTTGGAGCAATCATTAGAAAATGGAAGAAGCTAAACATGACTGTCAGTCTCCCTCGGACTGGGGCTCCATGCAAGATCTCACCTCGTGGGGTCTCAATGATCCTAAGAAAGGTGAGAAATCAGCCCAGAACTACACGGGAGGAGCTGGTCAATGACCTGAAAAGAGCTGGGACCACCGTTTCCAAGGTTACTGTTGGTAATACACTAAGACGTCATGGTTTGAAATCATGCATGGCATGGAAGGTTCCCCTGCTTAAACCAGCACATGTCAAGGCCCGTCTTAAGTTTGCCAATGACCATTTGGATGATCCAGAGGAGTCATGGGTGAAAGTCATGTGGTCAGATGAGACCAAAATAGAACTTTTTGGTCATAATTCCACTAACCGTGTTTGGAGGAAGAAGAATGATGAGTACCATCCCAAGAACACCATCCCTACTGTGAAGCATGGGGGTGGTAGCATCATGCTTTGGGGGTGTTTTTCTGCACATGGGACAGGGCTGACTGCACTGTATTAAGGAGAGGATGACCGGGGCCATGTATTGCGAGATTTTGGGGAACAACCTCCTTCCCTCAGTTAGAGCATTGAAGATTGGTCGAGGCTGGGTCTTCCAACATGACAATGACCCGAAGCACACAGCCAGGATAACCAAGGAGTGGCTCTATAAGAAGCATATCAAGGTTCTGGCGTGGCCTAGCCAGTCTCCAGACCTAAACCCAATAGAGAATCTTTGGAGGGAGCTCAAACTCCGTGTTTCTCAGCGACAGCCCAGAAACCTGACTGATCTAGAGAAGATCTGTGTGGAGGAGTGGGCCAAAATCCCTCCTGCAGTGTGTGCAAACCTGGTGAAAAACTACAGGAAACGTTTGACCTCTGTAATTGCAAACAAAGGCTACTGTACCAAATATTAACATTGATCTTCTCAGGTGTTCAAATACTTATTTGCAGCTGTATCATACAAATAAATAGTTAAAAAATCATACATTGTGATTTCTGGATTTTTTTTTTTTAGATTATGTCTCTCACAGTGGACATGCACCTACGATGACAATTTCAGACCCCTCCATGATTTCTAAGTGGGAGAACTTGCAAAATAGCAGGGTGTTCAAATACTTATTTTCCTCACTGTATATATTTATTAATAAATATCTTCTGTGGCAGTCACAGAGGAAGGGCAGTGTGTGTAAATACCTTCTGTATTATTCATTATTCATTTGGCTCCCTTGGCTGGACACGTTCAAACATTTCTACAAGGTTTTTCGAGCACATTTTTGTTCTAGTCTGACCAGACGGGCTTATAGAGATCAGCAGGGACACTCTCATTCCACCGGCTTTCTGCTCTTTATCTTCTCGTTTCTCTCTTTATAAGCTCTTTATATTCCATCAGGGCAGGTCAACCAACATTAAAGTTTCATGGATCTGAACGGCAGTCCGCAAACGTTTCTTTCAGCTCAGTTTCACTCATATAAATAAACTATTATATAGCTGGTCTTTAATTCATTTCCCTTCTCTTCCTTTTCTTCTTTCTTTTCCTTCCTTTCCTTCCTTCTTCCTTTTCCTTTCCCTTTCCTTTCTTTCCATTTAACTTTATTTGCTTTTCCTTCCTTTAATTTCTTTCACTTTTCCTTTACTTCCTTCCTCCTTTTCCTTTCCTATTCTTTCCTTCCGTCCACTTTTTTCTTTACTTCCTCCTTTTCCTTTTCCTTTCTTTAATTTCTTTCACTTTTCTTTTCCTTCCCCTTTTTTCCTTCCTCCTTTTCCTTTCCTTCCTTTCCCTTTTTTCTTTCCTTCCTCCTTTTCCTTCCTTTCCCTTTTTTCCTTCCTTCCTCCTTTTCCTTTCCTTCCTTTTCTTTCATTACATTCCTTCACTTTATTTACTTTCCTTTTCCATTTTCATTCAATTCTTTCCCTTTCCTTCCTTTACTTTTTCTATTTATTTTCTACCCTTTCCCTTTCTTTCTTTCCTTCTCTTCCTTTCACTTTTCCTCTATTTTCCTTTCTTTTCCTTTCTCTCCTTTACTTACTTCCCTTTTATTTTCTTTATTTCCTTTCCTTTTCTTCCTATTCCTCTTTCACTTTCTTTCCTTTCTTTGTCTTGACTTCCTTACATTTTCTTTACTTTTTTCCTCTTTTCCTATTCTGTCCTTTAAATGTATTTAAATATCCTTTCCTTTATCTCTCTCTCTCTCACATTCTATCTCTCTCTCACTCTCTCTTTCTCTCTCACTCTCTCTCTCTCTCTCTCATTCTCTCTCTCTCTCTCTGTCTCTCTCTCTCTCATTCTCTCTCTCTCATTCTCTCTCTCTCTGTCTGTCTCTCTCTCTCTCTCTCATTCTCTCTCTCTCTCATTCTCTCTCTCTCTCTGTCTCTCTCTCTCTCTCTCTCTCTCTCTCTCTGCTGATATAAATACCTACAAAGGCTCAGGTTAGTACCCAAGATAATTTTGTGTGTGCTAGTTTTATTTATTTATGTGTGTGTGTGTGCGCGTGTTTGTGCATATGTGTAATTTTGTGCGTGTGTGTGTGGTAGTTTTATTTATTTATGTGTGTGTGTGTGTACGTCTTTCTTAAAATGTAAGCAAGTGTTTAACCTTTTATTGTCCTTGTACATGTGTATTTACATGGTCAGATAAATATATATGCACTTGTGTATGTATGTACATGTCATAACTACAAACAAAGTTACAGTTATATATTCTGTGGTCAGGTGTCAGAGGTGCTGCCCTGTTACTCAGACTGCGGTCAGTATGTGTGGGAGCTGAAGTCCTGGTCCGTATGCTTCATTAACCCTCCAAATAATAACACTACCACAACTAACACTGCACCCCCCCTGCCCGCCTGTGGAGAGGGCTTCCGCACTCGAAATATCCGGTGAGCTCATGCTTTATTGAGTTCATTATCTCTGAAGTCATCAAAATAGTTATTAATAATCCATTGTTTAATTAAAAAGAAGTTCACTCCAAAAAGGACATAAAGGTATCATAAAGGTAATCCGGTGGTTTAATCTGGGTTTTCTGAAGCTTATACAGTGTTCTGTTGATCCACATTGACTTGTATTGTATGCATATAAATGCATCATATAGCCATCAAAATATCTTTATTTGTGTTCCACAGAAGGAAGAAAGTCATATGAGTTTGAGATGACATTATAATGAGTAAATGATGAGAGAATTACCATTTATGGGTGAACTGTTCCTTTAAGAGCTAATAGCCAGTAGCACCTCCTCACCTTTCATTTGTAAATGTTGGCATGTGCTTGTCTCTGATTGACAGATGTGTGAAGAGGGGTGGGCTGCACCTGGATGAGAGCGTTGATGACTCTCTGTGTGACCACAAGGAACAGCCAATCACAGCTGAGACCTGTCTACTGCCATGCCCCTCCCACTGTGTGACATCAGAGTGGAGCCAATGGACCAGATGTACCGTGGTCAGTTCAACAGATGATAGTGTCTCATGATTATATGCATAGATGTAATTTTTTACAGCAATTTAAAAGAAAATAAAAGTCATATATAAAACGTATTTAAAAGTATGTATAATGTGTATTGATTTGTTTACATGTTTATTTGTGTACTTTCAGGACTGTAATGACAGTGATTTGAGATGGAGGAGTAGAAATGTGTTGAGATGGCCAGAAGGGGAACACACCTGCCCTGATCTAAACCAGACTCAACCCTGTGTCAACATCACATGTCGCAAATACTCATACGTTTACTCGGGTACTGCCAGTGTTCAGACTTTACATTTATCATTTTTTACACATTATACTGTGAAATATGTTTGATTGTATGTGTGTGTGTGCGTGAATGTGTGTGCGTGTGTGTGTGTGTGTATGTGTGTGTGCGTGAATGTGTGTGTGCATGTATGTGTTTGTGTGTGTGCATGAATGTGTGTGCGTGAATGTGTGTGTGTGTGTGTGTGTGTGTGTGTGTGCGTGTGTGCATGCGTGTATGTGTGTGTGTATGTGTGTGTGTGTGTGTGTGCGTGTGTGTGTGTGTGCGTGCATGCGTGTGTGTGCGTGCATGCGTGTATGTGTTTGTGTGTGTTTGCGTGTTTGTGTTTGTGTGTGTGTGTTTGTGTGCGTGTGTGCGCACATGTGTTTGCGTGCGTGTGCGCACGTGTGTGCGCGCGTGTGTGTGTGCATGTGTGTGCGCATTTGTGTGTGTGCGTGTCGGTGTGTGTGTGTGTGTGCGTGTTTGCTTGCGTGTGTGTTTGCATGTGCGTGTGTGCGTGTGTGTGTGTGTGTGTGTGTGTGTGTGTGTGTGTGTGTGTGTGTGTGTGTCAGACTGGAGTAGCTGTCAGCTCAGTGAGTATGCAGTATGCGGCAGAGGAATCAAAGCGCGACTCTTGAACTGTGTCCGTAGCGACGGGAAGCTGGTGAAACTGAGCATGTGTGAAGAGGTGACCATTTTGTTCTCAATTAATACACCGCAATCAAACATATAGTGAGTAATAGCTAAGTACATGTCTTTGACATGCACCTACCTAATATTGTGTAGGTCCCCTCGTGCCACCACAACCGTGCCAACCCGCATCACATAACAGCATCCAGAGATGATATTCTTCAGCACAGTTGTACAGAGTGGTTATCTGAGTTACTGTAGACATTATCAGTTCAAACCAGTCTGACCGTTCTCTGTTGACCTCTCTCATCAACAAGCGTCTCATACACAGAATTGACCCTCACTGGATGCGTCTCATACACAGAACTGACCCTCACTGGATGATTTTTGTGTTTTTGGCAGCATTCGGAGTAAATTCTAGAGACTGTTGTGTGTGAAAATCCCAGAAATACTCAAACCAGCCCGTCTGACACCAACAATCATGTCACGCTCCAAATCACTGAGATAAAAAATATTCCCCATTCTGATGGTTGATGTGAACATGAACTGAAGCTCCTGACCCGTATCTGCATGATTTTATGCAGCACACGATTGGCTGATTAGATAATCACATGGATGATTGTTGGTGTCAGATGGGCTGGTTTGAACTGATAATGTCTGCAGTAACTCAGATTACCGCTCTGTACATCTGTGATGAGAAGAATATGACCCTTTTTTTTGTCGGGTTATAAGTCTATAATTTTGGGTGTGCCACTGAAACAGAAACACCTTCAGAACTGAAAGGGTTAAACACAACTTGACAGTTTCATGAATGAAGCAAGGCTTGAACACCTGTGACATATTCTCTTAAAAGCATCACAAGAAGTACAACACTGATCTACTCAATAAATGTTGCCATTAAATGAAAAAATGCAATAAAAATATTTCACATGAGCATTAAACAATGTAACACATGAACCATATAGTTTTAGTCATTTTGTCATTAACTTTAATAACACTAATGATGAGAAATCAAGGGACAAACGTTCTTTTTAAAATCTTGTTACTTTTTAACTATTTGCAAATTTGGTACAAATTTTTTTTATGTCATGTTCAGTGTTGGGTAAGTAATTAATTACTAACTACTAATTACATCTTCTACAGTGTACTTAGATTACTAATTACTCTGTCTGAAAAGTAATTGGATTACTTATTACTAATTACTTTTTAAAATCCCTATCAACCTCGACCAGATGAACCATACAAGGATTGACATGAAACTGTTCTTTTAATTCTTTCAAATAAATCAAATAAAATCACATAAATTATTCATGAACTGGCCAAAGAATTTAAAGGGGCAGCGTTAAATAAAAAATCTATTTTTATTTAAATTCAATATGAATTTACTATTTGTTTTATGTATAATTATTCTATAGTCTATAAAGCATTTAATGCAATTACATCAGAAGTAACTGTAATTTAATTACTGACAATTTTATTTCAGTAATTAATTACTTAGTAATGCATTACACCCAACACTGGTCATGTTAAAGACCGCCAGCAGCTCTGATTTCACTGAAAACTATTATACTGCTGCCTTGAAATCTCTGATATTTCCTAGTTTATATTTCCTGTGTGTTCTTCTCTTCTGTAGTTGGGTCCATCACGTGGAAAGCTCTCGGCCCCCTGTGAGGTGGGCTGTCCCGTCAACTGTCTGCTCACGGAGTGGTCCATCTGGTCAGAATGCTCACACACCTGCGGAAGCCAAAGTATGATCTGACATCACTGTTCCTGAAGCCCTTGACATTATTGGTCACATTCATCAAGCATTTTCTGCATTTTCTGCCCTTAATCTAGCGTCACCGCTGTGAGCTCAGTCATGCATCCTGTTGTCATCCTGCTATTGTTAGCGGCGTAATTAAAAGCATTAATCAGACTTGTTTATCTCAGTTCAAGGCTCTGTCAGTCTCATGACAGTCAACATTCCCAATGAGGAACTCGGCTTAATAATTATACTAAATAATGTATGCACCTCATCTTTCTCCACAGCTATCTACACATCATGAATCAGTTTAGTGTGTACATGAATTCGGGAACAACATTAGAACACTTATGACTCAATAATCTGCAACACGACAAGAAACGCAGCCGGTATCAATCAATAACATTGCTGTTGTGCATTTCCGCTGTTATTACAGTGTTATAAATGTGTAATAACAATGTTATTATGAAGAAATAACAATATATTTAAACATTCTTGGATTGTTTGGCTTTTATGCACATTTATGATAACAAACAAGCTTGTGTGTATTTTCCAGGTCACATGACACGTTCCAGGGTTGTTGTGCAGCCTGCAGGAGAGGGAGGTCGTCCCTGTCCGTCACAGCTCTCCCAGACACGCCCCTGTCCCATCAGGCCTTGCTACAGCTGGAGGCTGGGCGACTGGAGCTCATGCAGAGTGGAGGTAGAACATACATCTGCAACTGCTCTGCAAACAAAGAGACCACCAGAGATGTCCCGAGGTGTAAACGAGGTCTCTTATTTACTCTCTCTCTTCTTCAGGGGGCCGACTGTGGTGAGAGCGTAAGTCAGAGGGAAATGTCCTGTATGGTGCACTGGGGTTCTCTCTCAGGTCCTCCTCAGCCTCTTCCTGTTGAGGACAAATGGTGTTTGTGGAATCCACTGAGTAAAGTCAGTGAAATGGAGTTAAGACAGCCCTGTACGGTCCCCTGTCCAGGTTTGCACCTCATATTTAGTCTAAGAAATGGGTCGAGCTTGACGGCATGCCCAAATGATCATGATATTCCTATACGTCAGGCGAATGTCACCTGACCAAATGGTCACCGTGGAGTTCTTGTCAGCTGCTGTGTCTTGATGGGCGGAGTTTCGAGACGTGGGGTCGACAGGCGCGCTCTCGAGCCGTAGTCACACAGACCTCAGAGAACCAGGACACCTGTCCCAGCCAGGTGTATGAGACACGCCCATGCCAAGGTCTGTGAGATGCCACACATTCACAAACAGCAGTGCCACCTTTCCAGAAATGGTCATATGCATATTTTCAGTCAAGTGCAACAGAAGATTGACGTCATGATTTCTCCCATTGATATGTTCACACATGAACGGCGTGTTCACAGGATGTTCATCTTTGCATACACAGATTTACCACAATATCACATGATTTTTCAAATCTCTTTGACATTTATTTATTGTAAAGGGGTTACGATGGGCATGGAGGAGGCAAGAACCAGCTTGACGCCCCTCCGCGTTCTCGGCGACTCGTGGGGACACTCCTCTGCCCCTGGCAGCGGCCCTACCGCTCCAGGCGGTCGGGGAACACTTCCCTCCTCCCCTCGCGGACGGTGGTCTTCTTCTGACCCCTCCGCATTTCTGGGGGATTGCAGGGCTCTCCTCTGCCCCTGGCAGCGGTCCATCGCTCCAGGTGGTCGGGGAGTCCAGTCCCCACTCGCCTCGCTGACGGCGGCCGTTCTCCGCATCCGGGCGGTCGGTCTACTCCCTCCCAGCACTCCCCTGGGCATCCCTCCTCCTTCCCGGGCTTCGGCACCAGTGTAAAGGGGTTACGATGGGCATGGAGGAGGCGAGAACCAGCTTGACAATATAAATAATAGTTTTAATGATACACTTAAAAGACAAACACACACATGACGGACATGTCCGTAAACTATCTCTCTCTCGTCGCACCACTGTCTGCCATCGGCCTTTATCCCTCTCAGAGGCTTAATTAACCTGATAAGGGACCAAGTGTGTAGAATCACGACCCGGCCCCGCCCCCTGCCACATTTATATTGGACTGCAAAATTTGCCAACCAATTTTTGTTCCCAAGGTAATGTAACAACCAGGTTAGCATCCTGCCGTTTGAAATGCTTGTCGTGGAGTAACACACACCTTTAAACGTATTATTTGTTTAAAGTAGGCAGGGTACAGTATATACACCTCGTCCTGAACGCAGAGTCGGTGTTCCATGGTTCTTAAAGGCAGCTTGTGCTGCCAGTGTTTTCAAACGCCTGCGTGTATGTTTCAGTGAATGATGTGATGTTTAGCGCATTAAATGTGTAAAAGTTGCCAAATAAAACAACATGTTCACAAACATTGACAGATATTGGAAACGTAGTAATCGGTCTTAACCTCGTGCGACCCCTCGTACACAAGCGTGCACGTTGTATTTTGGCTTCGCTAAAGGTCATGCGTAATTTAATTTCATTTAAACTGACTGATCTCAGTTCAGGAGACTCTGTGCTGTCAGTAAAGGGTTAAAGTCATGTGACAAAACAACATGGCGCTGATCACAGCGGAGTTTGTCTTTGAGTGAAACGTCAACAAAACTACATCTGGTAAGAAACCTGATTAAGTCTTTACACTGAAACCTGTTTGAGTCAAAAGATTAAAGTCTCTAGTTTCATCTGATATGACATTTGTAATATTTTAACAATTTATCGCAAAACGGCACACTGATAAACTTTCATCCAAAAGCTGCAAATGTGTCTTTCAGAGGCTTTACATGGAGTTAACTGCACTCGTCCTCTCTCTTGCTTTACAGAACTGATATTTCATGTCTGTATGTTAAATTAAAGACAGATGTTGCACAAATGCAGTGTTGTGTGTTCATGTCTGTGGTTTGCAGGTGGGTCCTGTGTTAGTTACAGATGGATGAGTGGTGAATGGAGGCATGCCCACAGGCTGGTGTGGTGCCAGCGCTCTGATGGAGTCAATGTAACAGGTGCACGTGTGAATGAGATATTACTGAAATAACTGAATGTATCGTGCAGCGCTCCGCAGACACTAATACACGCATACGCAGATTTTGATTTCACTAACGTATGTTCACGTGTTTCTGTACATTAGGAGGATGTGTCGCCCAAAACAGGCCCTCTGCTGTACGAGAGTGCCACCCTCCCTGCAACAAACCCTTCTCTTTCTGCACACAGGTAACCTTACCACAACATTTTGGCAACTTGATCTGATTCCTTATTGGGGGAATGACATAAAGAATATATTTCACCCTATAATCAGAATAAAATGGTGCCTTGAGACATTATATTTTCACAAGTATATCTGCATCCGCAATTCTGATTACTGTATTACATCCAGATATTTTATTTCTGCAATTCTGGTAAATGGTCTGCACTTATATAGCGCTTTTTTCTAACCTCAGAGGTTACCAAAGCGCTTTACACTGTGTCCCAATCACCCATTCACACACACATTCATACACCAATGGTGGCAGAGCTGCATGTAAGGTGCTAGTCTGCCATTGGGAGCAACTTGGGGTTCAGTGTCTTACCCAAGGACACTTCAGCATGTGGAGTCGTGTGGGCCGGGATTCGAACCACCAACCCTGCAATTAGCAGCCGACCCGCTCTACCACCTGAGCCACAACCGCCCCAGTAATTCTTCTTATTATTATTATAAAAAATGTTATTCTTATTATTCTCAATTGTGATTTTCATTAGACTCTTGTCACTGTAATACTTAAAAAAAAAAAAAAAATGTTTTTAGTACAATCAACATTAAATAATGTATATATATATATATATTTATTTATTATATTTTCCTAGTACAGTAAATAGATTTATTATTATTATTATTATTATTTAATTCTCATTATCTCAATGGTGTTTTACTATATAATGATGTCACTATAAAACTATTTGGACAGTATAATTTAAATTTTTTTATTATTATAATTTTTTAGTACAATCAACATTAAATAATTTGTTTATTTTTTCCCAGTACAGTAAATAGATGTATTATTATTATTATTATTATTATTATTATCTTAAAGGTGATTATTATCATTAGACTCATCACTCTAATACTGTCAGGACAGCACAATTTTATTTACTTTTGTAATTTTTTTAGTACAATCAACATGAAATTTGGTATATATTTTTCCCCCAGTACAGTGAATATATATATATATATATATTAATTAGATTTGTATTATTATTTTTTATTATAATTCTCATTATTCTCAGTGGTGATTTTCATTACACTCCCATCACTGTCATTTATTTTATTTATTTTTTATTTTACATAACAGTAATGGAAATCGACTTCTTTATTTTGGGGTGAAATATGACCTGGACATGTTCTTGAAAGGCTTCACGAGATTCAAGCAATTATTTTGTCACAGTTAAAGTTACTCAATAACATTGTATCATTGTAACCTGATACATGTATTACAATAATGTAACAGTCACCGACAGTGACTCGTAATGTTCTCATGGCTCGCTACAGTCACACAGGAAGGTCACAGCTAGCTGACACAATTGCTAACACGTATGGTACCAATTTTGCCGTTTACCTGTAATAAAGTTTATTTTCTTATTGATTTACTGATTCAAAATATCAACCTTCATATATCAGACTTCCTCTCACACTGCGGCTGTTTCACATGACTCTCTCTCTGACAGAGTGCAGTGTGCGCGTGTGAGAAGGGCTTCACAGAGGTCATGACCTCTCATGGTTTCCTGGACTACTGTACCAGATCCCCAGGGTCGGACCAGAAGAAGGCAGACGTGAAGACCAGCGCTGGGCGTCTCAGGCCGGAACACATTCAGAACACGAATCCGCTGAAGGATTGGACTCTGCAGCCGCTCGGAGCTGGTACTATAGAGACATTTCTCTCATCATAATCATAAAAGCACCTCGACAATGATTCCCTTTGAGTCGCACTTCAGAATCATTTTCTCTTCTCTGAAGTTTCTCTATAATAAACGGAAAATATAATAATAATAATTTGTTATTAATAACACAATAACAGCAGTAGCTCAGAATTCAGACACATTGAGAATTTAAAGGGACAGTTCACTCAAAAATGAAAGTTCTGTCATCATTTACTCACCCTCATGTATTTCCAAACCTGTATAACTTGCTTTTTTCTGTGCAACACAAAAGGAGATGTTCGGCAGAATGTTCATGCTCTGTCATGCTCAGAAAATCATCATAAATGTTGTCCAAATGACTCCAAGTCTTCTGAAGCCATACGATGTTTCTGAGTGAAGAACAGTCCAAAGTGCAAATCACACATTCAAACTTGACGTGATGCATTCGGTTCAAGACATGTGACATGTAATAACGTTTGGCATCACTGACTGAATATACATAAGTGCAAATGAGGGTGAGTAAATGTTTGCAAATGGATGCACTTGTCTCTTGATTTTGATTGACAGATGGACGTGTGAAGCCGTGGGTGTACGGGCTGATGGCGGCTGGCTTCATCTTGATTCTCCTCCTAATCATTATGACCTTCTTACTGTGGTGAGGATGCATTCATCTCTAAATAAACATCTGGCATATGTTTCTAAAAGAACAAACTCTGTCTGTGGTCCTTTAATGGATGTGTTGCGCCCTCTAGTGGTGGAGGTTAAACTACAGTAAATTGTATGTTTAAGAGCATTTCTCACTGTTTTTAATGAGCTTGTTTTAGTTGTGACAAATGAATGTTTAAAGTAAAAGTATTTCATGTGGATTACCGTTCAAAAGTTTTACAACACTAAGGCATTTTGGAGCTTTTACATGAACTCATTTACTCTCAATGTGATGCAACTTTTCCAATATAAGGAAAATGAGCCTATAGTCCACGTATGTGGTCATTGTGTTTTACGGCAGTCAGTTTAACGATATATTGCTCAAATGTTTAAAATGCCATATCAGATGAAACTAGAGACTCTAATCTTTTGACTCAAACAGGTTTCAGTGTAAAGACTTAATCAGGTTTCTTACCAGATGTAGTTTTGTTGGCATTTCTCCCAAAGACAAACTCAGCTGTGATCAGCACCATGTTGTTTGGTCACATGACTCCGTACGTCAAATGTTTAACCCTTTACTGACAGCACAGAGTCTCCTGACCTGAGATCACCCAGTTTAAATGAATTTAAATAATGCATAGCCTATAGTGCAGCCAAAACATAATGTCCACGCATGTGTACGAGGGGTCTCAGGAGGATAATGTTGCAAATGACTATTTCTACTTAAATAAATGAGTATTATTCTGCCTTTCTGTTTATGTAGTAGTGCATGAACAGATTCATCTCTCAAACGAACAATAGACTGTGAATTTCAAGAGAAATGTTTCTTTTTGGCCGTTTTTAAAACTAAACTGTAACTTTTTTTAATATATATAATAGACTTATAACACTTATTTCAAACTGTAATAATAATTAGCAATGTTACTAATGTTTGTGTCAGTATGTTTGATCGATTTAATGCATCCTTGGTGAAAAGCATCAATTTCTTTCAAAAACAAAAATGTCTTTATGTCCTGAATATTTTGAATGGCAGTGTCATCTCTAAAATAATATGAGGTGCATGTAAATATAAAATAATGACCTAAATGCCATTAAAAATGGTTTTAGATGAAGTGTAGCATGTCACACTGCAGCAGTCGAGAAATTAAGGGGTTATGGGTAAAAATGGGCCAAAAAGTGGAGAGAAAAAAACCACCTCAGAAATGGAAAATTTGGTGGCTAAAATACTCGTTTTATATAAAACATCTGATATAATTCTTAATGTTCAATTCAAAGCCTTGTTATACACATTATCACATAAAATATGATTTGATGTTGATTTAATTTTATTAGGAGATATATATATATATATATATATATAATATATTCTCAATCTAATTATTCACATTGAGAACTTATGTAAATAAATTGATTAAAAGAATGTTATTTTATGTTTAGAAACAAATTTCCTCATTTAACAAAGTTCACCCAAAAATGTAAATTCAGTCATTGTTTACTCACCGCTGTGTTGTTCTAACTCTATATGACTTTCTTTATTGTTCTGAACACAAAGTGAGAAATTGTGAATAAATGTTGTGCTCAGTGATGTCATACAATGGCAGTTTATGGTGACACCTCTTCAAGCTTCAAAAGAACACAAAAGTATCATTCAGAAGTCTAATTAATTATACATGAGACTCATGATTGTTATGAAAGCATACGATAAGATTTGATGAGAAACTGAAATATAATGTGTTATTTAGTGTAAATGTTCACTGACCGTTGATCTGCTGTGTGTGTTCATGATAGGACACGACATTGGGGCGTTCAAGAGAAAACTCGTTTTGTTTATCTAAAAACAGGTCGTTCACAGCGATGGTGAGAACAGATCTATTAAACCTGTCTGAAGAGTTTGTAGAGGAATAATTGATGCAATTCTGTGCCCAGCCTTATTTTTTTTATGTTTGGACCGTGCCAGTTCACAGCAGACAGAGTTACCCGCATAGTTTAGGACACGGTGTGTCTGTGGCATCCTGTAGTCTCCTCTATGTTTCTGTTTGATTTCTGAGCACTCAGTTCAAAAAAATAAGGCTGGGCACAGAAATGCATCAATTCTTCAATTACAAACTCTTCAGACATGTTTAATAGTTCTGTTCTCACCATCGCTGTGAACGACCTGTTTTTAGATAAACGTTCTCTTGAACGCCCCAATGTCGTGAGGGGTGCATGAACTGTTGCTCTCGTGTCCTATCATGAACACACACAGGAGATCAACGGTCAGTGAACATTTACACTAAATAACACATTATATTTCAGTTTCTCATCAAATCTTATCGTATACTTTCATAACAATCATGAGTCTCATGAATAATTAATTAGACTTCTGAATGATACTTTTGTGTCCTTTTGAAGCTTGAAGAGGTGTCACCATTAACTGCCATTGTATGACATCACTGAGCACAACATTTATTCACAATTTCTCACTTTGTGTTCAGAACAATAAAGAAAGTCATATAGAGTTAGAACAACACAGCGGTGAGTAAACAATGACTGAATTTTCCTTTTAATGTAAAATATGCCCCTGTAAATCACATCCAGAAGGCAATTATTGCATCTTTATGGTACAGTTAATTTCTAACGCTGCACTGCAGGGCATGTGAACTTCCCAAATGTATTCCATGTATACACTCTCACATTATGTGCGCATGTCGGTGTGTTTCAGCAAGAACCCAGAGGACAATCCCAGCAGTAGTGCTCAGAAAGCTCTGACTCTGACGTATGACATGGACGTGGACATGTGAACTCTCATACAGCGTGTGTGCAATACTGACGCGGCAGCATGAATGTTTACAGCACACAGACTGAACAAGACCAAGAGCCGGAGCACTGATGAACAGAAACACTGAACATGACTCTTGAGGAGCTGCACACTGGAGGATTGTCATGTGACTGAAAAAGATTGTGACCTAATATGGTGTGAGATTGTATATGTTTTTTCATACGTGTCTATTAATCACAGTTTGTTAATGACCGTTATTGGTTACAGTTATGGGGAAACTGTTCTAATGTTTATGATCCCTTAAAAGGGAAGTTTAGGTGATGCACTACATTAGTGCCAACTTAAATGCCAGTTTAATGTATTTGTTACTAATGTATATGTACTCTCTCTAACCCGTAACCCCTTAGAGGACACCACAATAACTATTGAAACTATAGTTTAGCAACTGTGGTATTTGGAGTAAGCCATAATAATAATAATAATAATTAATAATACAGGATAACAAAAAGTATATGGTAACTTTACTAGTTTAAGTATACTGTAGTATATGGAAATTAACCATAGTGTTACCATGATATTTGTAGTGAAACCATAGTTACCACATGATAAACAAATGTTACTACAGTACTTTAGTAAAATCAGGGTTACTATGAACATGCATTCAAACAATATTTTAGGCTTTTTTTTTTTTCTTTCTTTTTTTTTTAAGATTTACGCATTTCAATTTCATGACAAATTTCCGTTAAATTGAATTGTGGAATTTTTAACCAAATTAAATCAGTAAAGATTTTGGGAACACTTTCTATGAAGTCCATATTTCTAATGCATGAATAATGTCTCATAATACACCTTATAATACGTTATAACTTCTCATTAATAGTTGTAACTACAATTATAATATATTATTAGAATGACCTATGTGTTATACACCATGAATAGGTCATTATTATAATGCGTTATACACTATGAATAGGTCATTATAATAATAATTACCTATTCATAGTGTATAACGCATTATAATAATGACCTATTCATGGTGTATAACGCATTATAATAATGACCTATTCATAGTGTATAACGCATTATAATAATGACCTATTCATGGTGTATAATGCATTATAATAATGACCTATTCATGGTGTATAATGCATTATAATAATGACCTATTCATGGTGTATAATGCATTATAATAATGACCTATTCACGGTGTATAACGCATTATAATAATGACCTATTCACGGTGTATAACGCATTATAATAATGACCTATTCATGGTGTATAACGCATTATAATAATGACCTATTCATGGTGTATAACGCATTAATACACAAGCAACATTTAATTTTATCTGCAGAAGTTCTAATGTATTATACTGTATATATTTGTAATATAGTTTTGCTTTAAATAAAGTGACAAAAGCAACATGTTCTTATAAACATCTATAAGATCTGTTAAGTGGTTATAAGACATTATAAGTCATGCTGGGAGTTATAAACATTACACATGCACAAAATATAAAATAATACGCATTCACTGTGAATTATGAGATATTATAAAAAACTCTTGTAAAGCTGCAAGGTTCAAATATATCAGAAACTGTAAATATATATGTTGAGTGAAAACAAACCCAAGAATAATAAATATTCAAACTGATTCTATATTTGATTCTGTGCAATAAACTTTAACGTTTGTGCATCTTATTTGTAGATTTATTTGCTAAAGAACTTCCGTTATATACGTTTGACATGTGATGTGTTACAAGTTTATGTTATGACTGTTATTAAGATTTAACTTTTGTAACTTTAAGCAGGTAAAGAACACGTATAATATGATCATTCTGACAGTTTACATTATACAGCACTTATACCATTAACTTTATGAACTTCTGCTGCATTCACATGAGATGCTTGTGTTATAATATACAGTATTACTATGAATAGATGTCTTATAATGTATTATAACTGTAGTTATATGAGATGTTATAACATATTATAAGGTGTATTATGGGTCATTATAAATATGACTTCATAGAAAGTGTTGCCAAACTTTTTTAATTATTTTTTTTATTTTTTTATTTTTTTTAATTATTTTTTTTATTATTTTTTTTAACTAATTATTTTGTTAACGATGACTCCGTTTGATCTGATGCAATGTTCTTATAAAATTAAATTGTGTAAATCTTAAACTCTAATACTAAAGTTGACATTGATAAAACTTTACACTGGTTACTTCAATAGTACTATAGTACAACTATGGGTAATTTATTGCGAAAGAACACAAAACTCACATAAAATGTCCCTCTTGTCCTTTAAGGGACTCCGTACTTCCCCTGTTTGATTCCTCTATTAGTTCAATAATGATCCGTCCTGAGAGTTTCAAACACGTGTTCAGAGATGAAAGAGATTCTTGTTCACGTTCTTTTGTAATGTATAAGCTGTGAATGTTTTCTATCTGTGTTTTTGGTGCATCCTGAATAAATCAGCCTTTGATTGAGATAAACAGAGTTTGAGTCAGTGTTGAGGTGTTTTAAAAGTCTCATCTGGATATATCCTGTAAACAAAACTTGAGTGACACTAACACAATAAATAAAGCTGCACACTTTATTTTTTTTCTCAAACTCAAAGCGCTTTACATATATATGGGGAATCTCCTCAACCACCACCAGTGTGCAGCATCCACCTGGATGATGCGACAGCAGCCATAGTGCACCAGAACACACGCGCAATGTAGCCAATTCAGGGATGCAGATTATTAGGGGGAGGCCATGATAGATAGGGGCCAATGGGGAAATTTGGCTAGGACACTGGGGTTAAACCCCTACTCTTTTTACAAGAAGTGCCCTAGGGATTTTTAATGACCACAGAGAGTCAGGAAAGGCCCATCCGAAAGAAGGTGCTTTTTTACAGTATAGTGTCCCCGTCACTATACTGGGGCATTAGGACCCACACAGACCGTAGGGTGAGCACCCCCTGCTGGCCTCCCTAATACCACTTCCAGCAGCAACCTTGGTTTTCCCCAGGAGGTTTCCCATCCAGGTACTGGCCAGGCTCAACCCTGCTTAGCTTTAGTGGGCAACCAGGTAATAGCTGCAGGGTGATATGGCAGCTGATAACACACTATATACTGTACAGACTGTATACTTCATACTATTTTTAGAAAATAGTATGTGAAAAAGTATGCATGATGTATGTAATATAAAAGTTACTAATGCTAGTATACTATATTTTGTCACATGCCCACGCCATGTTTGCATGTTTAATTCAGCACGTGGACTTTTGTGAGTGCAATTAAAGAAAGAGATGACCTTTCAAAAATATACAAATATAGCCACTGTACCAGTGATGGTAAAATAATGGTATTTTGGTATATTACTCTAAGGTACATATCCAAAAAACATGCACAATTCTTTTGAGCTTTGAGCTGTTGAATTGTAATTGAGCAACAGCAGATGAGATGAGAGATCTGCAGGAACACACGCTGGCCAGCAGATGGCAGTAAGACACAATCAAAGCCACTTTCTCGCACTGAAAGAATGAAAAGGAAGGTCATGTTGTTTCTGGAAAGGATCTGACTTTTAAACATTGAATGCAGTGTTTACTTAAAAGGAGAGTTAACAGTAACAGTCATCATTTACTCAAATGACGCAAATATTTAGCAGAATATTCGGGCTGCTCTTTTCCATACAGTCAAAGTTGTTGGTGATTTGTTCTGTGAAGCTCCAAAAAGAACAGAAGAGCACCATAAATGTACCGTAAACATTTCCCAGAAGTCACACTGTAGCTTTGCATAAGGAACAGATTGATATGTAACCTCGTGCGACCGACGTTGTATTTTGGCTTCACTATAACCAACACATAATTTAAAATGATCAAGTGCCATTCACAAGACTCTAGACTGTCATTTAAGGGTTAAAGTTCTTGCGTGACAACAGCATGGCATCGATTTTCGTGAAGCACTTCTACAGGCGCAGAGCCAACATAAATGCCTCCGGTACGAAACCTCTTTAAGATTTCTCATTGAAACCTGTTTGGGTGTAAAGAGTAGCATCTCTAGTTTCGTTTCACATGCTGCTTAAAACATCATTCATTTTTCAGCCGTCAGTGCACTAGTAAACACGATGTCCACATATGTGGATTTTGGGACAAGGATGAGTTAGGATGAAAATAAGATGCATTTCAAACTGTTCTGAGACCAGTGCAGACAGACAGCACACTGGAGGTTAAGTCATGCACTAAATAGGGAGCAAGGGAGCATCCTATAGCTCTCTATAACTGTTCTGAGACCAGTGCAGACAGACAGCACACTGGAGGTTAAGTCATGCACTAAATAGGGAGCAAGGGAGCATCCTATAGCTCTCCTATAACTGTTCTGAGACCAGTGCAGACAGACAGCACACTGGAGGTTAAGTCAAGCACTAAATAGGGAGCAAGGGAGCATCCTATAGCTCTCTATAACTGTTCTGAGACCAGTGCAGACAGACAGCACACTGGAGGTTAAGACGTGCACTAAATAGGGAGCAAGGGAGCATCCTACAGCTCTCTATAACTGTTCTGAGACCAGTGCAGACAGACAGCACACTGGAGGTTAAGTCAAGCACTAAATAGGGAGCAAGGGAGCATCATATAGCTCTCCTATAACTGTTCTGAGACCAGTGCAGACAGACAGCACACTGGAGGTTAAGTCATGCACTAAATAGGGAGCAAGGGAGCATCCTATAGCTCTCTATAACTGTTCTGAGACCAGTGCAGACAGACAGCACACTGCAGGTTAAGTCATGCACTAAATAGGGAGCAAGGGAGCATCCTATAGCTCTCCTATAACTGTTCTGAGACCAGTGCAGACAGACAGCACACTGGAGGTTAAGTCATGCACTAAATAGGGAGCAAGGGAGCATCCTATAGCTCTACTATAACTGTTCTGAGACCAGTGCAGACAGACAGCACACTGGAAGTTAAGTCATGCACTAAATAGGGAGCAAGGGAGCATCCTATAGCTCTACTATAACTGTTCTGAGACCAGTGCAGACAGACAGCACACTGCAGGTTAAGTCATGCACTAAATAGGGAGCAAGGGAGCATCCTATAGCTCTCCTATAACTGTTCTGAGACCAGTGCAGACAGACAGCACACTGGAGGTTAAGTCATGCACTAAATAGGGAGCAAGGGAGCATCCTATAGCTCTCTATAACTGTTCTGAGACCAGTGCAGACAGACAGCACACTGCAGGTTAAGTCATGCACTAAATAGGGAGCAAGGGAGCATCCTATAGCTCTCCTATAACTGTTCTGAGACCAGTGCAGACAGACAGCACACTGGAGGTTAAGTCATGCACTAAATAGGGAGCAAGGGAGCATCCTATAGCTCTACTATAACTGTTCTGAGACCAGTGCAGACAGACAGCACACTGGAAGTTAAGTCATGCACTAAATAGGGAGCAAGGGAGCATCCTATAGCTCTACTATAACTGTTCTGAGACCAGTGCAGACAGACAGCACACTGGAGGTTAAGTCATGCACTAAATAGGGAGCAAGGGAGCATCCTATAGCTCTCCTATAACTGTTCTGAGACCAGTGCAGACAGACAGCACACTGGAGGTTAAGTCATGCACTAAATAGGGAGCAAGGGAGCATCCTATAGCTCTCTATAACTGTTCTGAGACCAGTGCAGACAGACAGCACACTGGAGGTTAAGTCATGCACTAAATAGGGAGCAAGAGAGCATCCTATAGCACTCCTATAACTGTTCTGAGACCAGTGCAGACAGACAGCACACTGGAGGTTAAGTCATGCACTAAATAGGGAGCAAGGGAGCATCCTATAGCTGTCTATAACTGTTCTGAGACCAGTGCAGACAGACAGCACACTGGAGGTTAAGTCATGCACTAAATAGGGAGCAAGGGAGCATCCTATAGCTCTCTATAACTGTTCTGAGACCAGTGCAGACAGACAGCACAGTAGAGGTTAAGTCATGCACTAAATAGGGAGCAAGGGAGCATCCTATAGCTCTCCTATAACTGTTCTGAGACCAGTGCAGACAGACAGCACACTGGAGGTTAAGTCATGCACTAAATAGGGAGCAAGGGAGCATCCTATAGCTCTACTATAACTGTTCTGAGACCAGTGCAGACAGACAGCACACTGGAGGTTAAGTCATGCACTAAATAGGGAGCAAGGGAGCATCCTATAGCTCTCCTATAACTGTTCTGAGACCAGTGCAGACAGACAGCACACTGGAGGTTAAGTCATGCACTAAATAGGGAGCAAGGGAGCATCCTATAGCTCTCCTATAACTGTTCTGAGACCAGTGCAGACAGACAGCACACTGGAGGTTAAGTCATGCACTAAATAGGGAGCAAGGGAGCATCCTATAGCTCTCTATAACTGTTCTGAGACCAGTGCAGACAGACAGCACACTGGAGGTTAAGTCATGCACTAAATAGGGAGCAAGAGAGCATCCTATAGCACTCCTATAACTGTTCTGAGACTAGTGCAGACAGACAGCACACTGGAGGTTAAGTCATGCACTAAATAGGGAGCAAGGGAGCATCCTATAGCTCTCTATGCAGTTAAGTGCGTTCACTCCTAAAATCTGATCAAAAGTTCAGTTTCAGGCTGCAGATGATGTTTGGACACTCAATGATCATCAGTTCATAGATTCAACATTTATAATGGATCACTTTATTTGAACATGATTGACAGTGATTGGATGATGCTGGACATCTGAATAAATTATGATCATTTATGATGTAATGTCTCATAAACATGAATAATTAACACTCCTGGACACATAGTAAACTATTTGATTATTTAAACATCTGACTTTCTATAGATTGGTATTATACCATAATATCAATCTACTTAACTTCGTCCCACTGTCACATATGTGGACATCAATTTTAGGAAAACGATTTACTCTAGGACGAAACGCCTGATGCTTTTGCTCTCATGTGCCTCATGAACAATTGCGATGCGAACACATTTTCATTTTTAGTATGAACCTTCAAGTTCAACTAGAGTTTACACTTAATCTAGAGAGAGACTTTCAGTATTTTTAGCATCTGTTAAATACTCAAATGTCGTCACAAATGAACAGAAAATGAAATCAGCAAACGTGATTGATTTGAAAAGTTGTTGATTGAACGTGAGGTGTTTGAATGAGTTTGCACAGCTCACTTCGCTTCACGTCACTGATAAGACTTTCCAACAGCCAGATTTTGAAATTGGATTTATTGATTTATGAGGGGAGGTAAAAGATGTTAAACTCTCAAAGGAAAATATTGTAGGTTATTTGGACATTGAATTATTTTCTGTCCCGCTAAATTCAGACAGAGATTATTAAATTAGCCATTATAGGCAAATGGGCGTCCCACAGCAGCAGTTTTTTTGCATCAAAATGTATTTTTTCTCTCACAATCTGGTTACCAGTGAAGGGCGACATTCATTTTACATGTCTGTTTTTACAACACTTTCCAACGCCAGAACTTCAGAGACTCTTATTTTTAGAAGCATGTGGTTGCTTCAGAAAGTTAAGAATTCTCTGTTGCAGCATTTTGTAAGAAATTCACTATTATAATTTAGTTTGCGGTCAAACAGAAGAGCTCTCTTCTCCTTATTCCTCCTCTCCTCTATCAGTGCAGAAGCGCATTAGTGAGCTCTCATTTTCGCATGTGTCTCTGGGTGTCTTATCAGATGTGATAAGGATGAGTGTTGTGGTTCTAATAGGGTTCCAGCCCAGCGGGATTCTGCTCACGTGCACCGAGAACAACAACACATACATCACCACTGCATGCCACAACAACACACACACATCACCACTGCATGCCACAACAACACACACATCACAGCTGCATGCCACAACAACACACACATCACCACTGCATGCCACAATAACACACACATCACCGCTGCATGCCACAACAACACACACATCACAGCTGCATGCCACAACACACACATCACAGCTGCATGCCACAACAACACACACATCACAGCTGCATGCCACAACAACACACACACATCACCGCTGCATGCCACAACAACACACACATCACAGCTGCATGCCACAACAACACACACACATCACCACTGCATGCCACAACAACACACACATCACCGCTGCATGCCACAACAACACACACACATCACCACTGCATGCCACAACAACACACACATCACCGCTGCATGCCACAACAACACACACACATCACCACTGCATGCCACAATAACACACACATCACCACTGCATGCCACAACAACACACACATCACCACTGCATGCCACAACAACACACACACATCACCACTGCATGCCACAACAACACACACACATCACCACTGCATGCCACAATAACACACACATCACCACTGCATGCCACAACAACACACACATCACCACTGCATGCCACAACAACACACACACATCACCGCTGCATGCCACAACAACACACACACATCACCACTGCATGCCACAACAACACACACATCACCGCTGCATGCCACAACAACACACACACATCACCACTGCATGCCACAACAACACACACATCACCACTGCATGCCACAACACACACATCACCACTGCATGCCACAATAACACACACATCACCACTGCATGCCACAATAACACACACGTCACAGCTGCATGCCACAACAACACACACCTCACAGCCGCATGCCACAACAACACACACATCACCACTGCATGCCACAATAACACACACACATCACCACTGCATGCCACAACAACACACACATCACCACTGCATGCCACAATAACACACACACATCACCACTGCATGCCACAATAACACACACACATCACCACTGCATGCCACAACAACACACACATCACCACTGCATGCCACAACAACACACACATCACTACTAGAAGGCAGCTTACATTTCAAATATTAGTAACCTGTTATAAAACACAAACATTGAGTGGAAGACTAATAATGAGAGAGAGATAAAAGCGAGTGGCGAGAAACAGGAGTGTTGGTGGAGATAACTCCCTTCACCACTTCCTCCGTTCTTGCATTAAAAGCTTTTTCCAGCTCCTCTGCCGCTGGCTCTGGAGAGAAAGTGTAATTGTGCATGGGAAATTAAGTCTGTGACTTGCTACTCTTTAAAATACTCCGTCCCGTGGGCAAGGAAGTCTGCTATATAATGACAATGAATCATAGCACACATTTTAACAAACACACACACACACACACACTTATTCAACTACTGTTTGCCCAAAGTTCGACTGCTTGGCTTTGTCCAAGAACTTTCGGAGCCCCTTTGAGGAAAGGAAGGGATTTCATTTTTTTAATTTCTTATGCAAAAGACATACAAACATATATTGTACATATTGGGGGATACAAAACAATCTAAATATATATACATACAGTACTTTTTTCAACAGAAGAGATATTTTAGTTGATTTCTTATTACTGGTCTGAAATAGTTTTGCATTCACTCACAAAATGTTTTGCATCCCATCAAAGAATTTTGGTTCCTTCACATAAAATGAGAAGGAACCAAACAGTAGCAACTATAGTTCAACCATGCTATTTGTAGTGAAACAGCAGTAACTAGATTTAAAAGTTTGACCAACTTTATGTTGGCTTGAAATACCAAAATTTTAAAAAGTTTAAAAGCTTGGAGATTTACAGATAGAGAGATAGATAGATAGATAGATAGATAGATAGATAGATAGATAGATAGATAGATAGATAGATAGATAGATAGATAGATAGATAGATAGAATGGTTTAGCATGTAGCTAGGTGTTTCTGGAATTTAGGTTTTGTTAGCATTTAGCTAGGTGTTGCTAGCATGTTTTATCACATATCTAGGCATTGCTAGCATTTTAGCACGTTACCATATGGGTTGATAGTGTGTTTTGGCTTGTTGCTAAGGAATTTAAGGAGAGAGAGAGATGCAGATTTGATAGAGCAGTTTAAGGCCTTGTGTACATTTGAATTTTTGAAAGTTAGTGTTTGAATAGTCTTGGCTAATCTGCACATTCTGTCAATGTAAGTAAATTTGATTTTTTTAGATATTTGATCACCCGCTGTGTGGAAGATGGATGGATGGATAGATAGATAGATAGAATGTTTTAACATGTATCTAGATGTTTCTGGATTTAGCTATGCATTGCTAGCATTTAGTTAGGTGTTGCTAGCATGTTTTAGCATATTGTTAGTATGTTTTAAAATGTAGCTTGGTGTTGCTAGCATGTTTTAGCACATAGCTAGGCATTGCTAACATGTTTTGATGTATTATTCCTCATTTGTATGTAGTTTTGGATAAAAGCATCTGTCAAATTAATAAATGTAAATGTTTTAGCACTTAGCTGGGTGTTGCTAACATGTTTTAGCATTTTGCTATCATGTTGCTAGTTTGTTTTACCACTTATCTTGGAATTGCTAGCATGTTTTAGCACTTAGCAAGGAATTGCAAGTATGTTTCAGAACTTAGCTAGGCGTTGCTAGCATGTTTTAGCATGTTAGCATATTTCTAGTAATTTAGTGGGTTGCTAGTGTGTTTCGGCTTGTTGCTAAGCAATTTAATGAGAGATAGAGAGAGAGATGCAGATTTTATAGAGCAGTTTAAGGCCTTGTGTACATTTGGATTTTTGAAAGTTAGTGTTTGAATAGTCTTGGCTAATCTGCACATTCTGTCAATGTAAGTAAATGGAATTTTTTAGATATTTGATCACCCGCTGCACGGAAACTGTAAGTCCGATCAGTTAGAAAAGATAGAGGACACTATTCAAGATCAGTCTGGATGTCTGTTGTGAGATTGGTGAATGTAGCTTAAAAAATATAGTAAGAGTTAAGATTAAATAGTAGAACAGTTGCCAACCTAATAATCCTAATAAATAAAGAAAACAAAAACTATGGTAATAAAAACCATTATTTTGTTGTTACTATGGTTGTACTACAACTACCATAGTTGAACTATGGTTACTGTAGTAAAACTAGAGTTAACCCTTATACAAATTAAACATGATTTTACTACAGTAACCATAGTTTAACCATGGTCTCAAGACTAAAGCTGCAGTATGCAATTTTTGCTCCACCAAAAATTTGCATTAATTGTACCCAAAGCATGGTTACTACACTCATGCTACAATATTGATATAGAAAAACCATGGTTAATTTTTTTTGCAAGGGAACACTAACTATTGCATGTAAAATCATTTCTGAAAAAATATTCCATCCCTGTCCTCCGTACAGATTTTCTGTAGCAGCCTGTCTCGTGCCGCTTTAAAAAGAAATCTCTTATCTTGATGACGGATTGCTTGAGAACTGCTGCGTTTCTCCAATCAAATCTCGCATTTGTTCTTTGCAATAATTATAATCAGTTTGTCTGGCGGAGTGCACAGGCCAATGTTTTCCCCTTGGGATCAATAATTGCATCGATGAGAGTCCGATAGAGGACGTTCAAGCAACCCGTCTCCGCAGAGCCACATCGATTTCATTTTCTGCAATCCATTCGAATCAGGTGGCTGCCAAACGCCATTGTGTTTCACCTCGTACTGGACAGCTATTATCAATCACACACAGAGAATGGCCTGTCCGATCAGAGCAGAGTTATGTGCAGTCGCTCTTTCTCAGGGACATTGTCGCTGGCCTGCGCGCGTGAGAGATGAGGTTCACCGTGGTGTGCTTTACATGCCGACAGGTTGCTGTTGTTCCACCTCTTGATGCTGGAGTAATTTACTTCCTAAATGTCAAGAGTGTTACATTCGGAACAATTTCCCTGTGCATATTAATGTCTGCACTGGCCTAGTTCAAGAGATGCAAAGAACATAGAAAAAGACCGTTGTCTGCTGTGCCGTTCAAAAAATTTTCTTAGAAATCGTTGTTTCCCAACTACGTAAAAATGCACGCTTTTTTAAAGAGAGCATGCTGCAACCTGCATAGCCATACACTTGAATTATCTAAGTAGGATTAACATCTGTGACATTGAAATAAAGGTCGAGACCTAATGGAACTGAAACGAATTGAACAGTTACACATTTCATTTACTAACAACTTGTCAACTTGACCGTTTTTCTCTTCTTTTTTGGACGCTTTGGCAGTGTGTCCATAGAATTATTTCTGTTTGGCCGGTGTTAGCATTAATGTTGCGGATCCCACTAAATATCTAAACTACATTCATCTTTACAGAAATATCCAGGCCTGGACTGGTAATCTGGAATACCGGCATTTTCCTGGTGGGCCGATGCACTTTGGGGACAATCAGGGACGGACTGGTTATCGGGAGAACCGAGTGGGTCAGTGGGTTTGCCGTGAAACGGGCCAAATTGGCAACGATAAGTTAAAACGAGCCGCCACGATATGCAGAAAAGGACAGCGAACACCCCCAGCTCAATCTTTCGGCCAGTTGCTATGTAAAATCCCGGGCCGATTTCTCTTCCCAGTCCAGCCCTGGAAATATCTATTAATAGACATGCAATTCACGTATAGGAGTATATTTTTTAAAATACAAGGTAGCCCCCCCAAAACAAACAGGGCAACTATGTTTGATTGCTCGTATCTTTAAAATGCATAAAGGTGTTTGCACGAATTTTGCCGTACTTCTACGACTTCTTGTAAGCAACAAAATGACGTCATTTTGAAGGTTGAATGTCTTTGACTTTTCTCAGTATAGTAAAACATAAATCATCAATCTACTTCTGTGTCTGAATCTGTACCTTGATGTATATGTAACAGCTACGGCATTCCTAAACATTTCAGACACAAACCATAACCAAACAAAACTACTTCCATAAACTCCGAACTATTGACAACACACATTACTCAGCAAAACAACAGATTTATCTGCTGATCCTTATTAATGGACGTTCTGCTGGATAACAGCCCGAGGCAGCAGAGAGATCTCAGACACAGCACTCGATATGGCACGAAGTGTTTCACGTATAATATGTATCGCTGGACCTCCTCTTTGTCCATATCACATGCCAATGTGAATGTCAGGACGACGCATGGGAAGCCATTAGACATGGAGGCAGGAACCTGACCTGTGGCATCGCGTTCAGTCACTGTAGCCTAGTGTCATTTCTTCTACGTCTCCAAAGAGATCTTCAGAATGAAGTGTTAACCCTGGATCATAAAACACGAAAGACTGCCATGGACCATTGTGACAGAATTCATATTAGCCTCTGATAAAAACTCCTCAGAAATACATAATCTGTTGTGAAAGGTGATTTTGTTCTGTTCTATTGGAGAGGTGTGTTATTCATTTATATTATCAAAATATCACCAAAGGGTGAATCCCTAATAAAACCTGTCATGAACATGTCCTAGTCCTTTCAACCAAAGTCAATAGAAGGAAATAAGACATTTTCATTTGCATATATAAAACGGGACCTGTTGTGACCTTCAAGATGTTTTTTGACATTATTTTCATATAAAATGAAGCACATTTACCCCCCAATTCTTATTGCTTTAATACTAAAGATGTAATTCTAATGTAAGAATGTGTCTCGTGTATGTTATAATACATTTAATTAACATTTATGCATTTACTCAAAGTTACAGTGCATTAAAGGATTGGTATAGAATTGGGGGGGGCGTTACCCCCTATGTTGTGACGGAGGTGATTTACCCCCCATTGTACGAGTTGGAATGGCCTAACTAGTGTTGCGCAATCCCCCTCTAGTGTAGCCGACGGTGTCACGTGGTACCTGTTACTTTTCTCAGCGCTGGCCAGAATGGGTCAATCACATTCATTTATTATTACTGGATGAGGATTTTAAAGATGCTTATATAGATAATGCATAGGAGGATTTCCATTCTCAGGTATGAATCCTTGCAGTTATCAATTTTTAATAACTATCCAGTGTAAAATGTCTCCAAAGGGATATAAAACGTTCTTAGATTTAAATGCAGATGCATGAAGGATTGGGTTCTCAAAGCGTCAAGCGCCCCCTGCAGGAAGAAAACGTTGTGTCTCACATGACACAGTCAGTGGCTAGCAACATGTGCAATTAGGGTTAGGTCTGATACCCAAACAAAACTTTTGTATGAACTTAGAAAACATGAAATATTATGACACATGTGAGTCATATGTGGAGTCAGTGAAGATGTCCATATTAATTATCATTTGTTTTTTCAGGGTGAGAAAAGCAGACAGACATTTCAGATGAGCAGGTAAGAAAATTTGACTTTCTGAAAGGGTTAATATGTTTTTCTGAATGTTTGATGTGATACACAGTGTATACATATTTAACAGTATGCAATGAATATAATTTTCTATTTATCTGTGCATTAATTTGAACTGTTATTATGCACTGTGTAATGTGTTGTAATGACCCACATTTAATGACTATTACAATATTGTGAATCGAGTCACCATTGATTATAATGGAAATAACAAAAAAAGCTCAAGTAAAACTGCTGGATGCATTATAATAATCACTCATGAAAATGATGTCACGATGCAAAAAATCGTAATAATACTAAAGGTTTGCATAGCATGCAGACATGATTTTAGTCATGAGATTTCACAGAATGAGTTTCATTCTGTGTCATTTGAGTCATCATTGAGTCTGTGTCGTGTATTTGGCGCCATCTCCTGGTGGTCATATGTAACATTGTGCTTCATGTGGATTATCTAATGATCTATACATCTGATTATTTTGTGTGTGGACTCGATTGAAAAAGAATCACACAACATAATTGTCAAAGACACATATTTAGCTGTTACTCGCTATATTTTTATCTGTGAGTAAAACAAATAGTCTGGTTTTATTTTACTCTTTGAGATCTTTCCAACAACATGTGACACATGAATATTTGATGAGTTTGATGTTTTTACTGATTTCAATAATATGTGCAGTTCAACATTCTTAATAAATGATCAAAATGTAACACTTCTGATTTATCTGCAGATTTTAAAGCACGTGTTCAGTTTTGGTCATAATATCTACATGCATTGGAAAGTTGAGCTTCTAAACTTTCAAATGACACCTATTATGTGTTGGTTGTGATTGTAGTCCAAGCTTAAAGGGTTAAAATGTACTTTCATCTTGTTGTTTGTTTTCCTTTTGATTTTGCAGTGAAATATGACTTGAACATGTTTTTGTGAGATTCACTATGAAACGCTTCAGTTTAAAGTGAGGCCAGTGGCCTCGTCTTAATTAAAGGGCTTGATGGCTGAAAAAATCCTGCAAAAACAGATTAGTTCACAAGGAGAGTGTGTGTGTGTGTGTGTGTGAGAGAGAGAGAGAGAGAGAGAGAGAGAGAGAGAGAGACAATAGGTTCATAAATCCCATGCCGGATTGATCTTCCAGCTTGTGGTGTTGGGAGTTCTGTAATTATAGTTGAACTGAGTCTTTGACCTACTTTTGCGGTCTTATCTTCCTCCCTCTTTCTTCTTCTCTTTTGCTCTCTCTCTCTCTCTCTCTCTCTCTCTCTCTCTCTATCGGTCTTTCTTTCGCCCTCCGTCTGACTCTTCCTCTCCACACTGCTGTAGAAGTGGACACGGGCAAAGGCGAGAAAAGATGCCGTTATGTGAGACAGAGGTAGCCGAGTGCCCGGGGTGTATATACAGCGGGGGAGAATTACTCTCCTGCTCTCTCTCAACACCACATTTGACACCTGAGGCCTGGCAAAGCGCATCATCACCCCCCCCTCCCCCAAACCCAAACCCAGACACAATTCAGCGCCGCTATCCGCTTGGCAATGCGCGGCCTCAACCACGGGTGGCTGCGGGCAACCGTTGGCCATATAATATTTCATTTGATCCATTTGATCTTCGAGAGGAGAGTCGATAGTGTTGCTCAGGGGGATGTTTGCTGGTAAAGATGTTCTCTTTTAATATGACACAGCAAATGTGCCGAGACACTAGACTCGGCTCATCGTCATTCCGGCCGGAGCGGGCAGAGCTAAAGGGGCGAAATGGCTTCGTTTAACTGCTGCTTTGTGTCAACCTCATTTCGACTGTCATACTGGATAGTCTTTATGGGAATGCCGAGCTTTATGATTCCGAACAGTGCTGAGAAACCTTTTCTAAAACACCAAAGTGTCCCACTGTCTATCTGAGATCAGAAATGAATTAGATAGTGAAAAGCTGTCTCTGTTTGGCAGGTGTAGGAATGCTTGTTTCTTTCTCTCCGGATTAGAACGTACTAACCGATTCAGCAGAGTTTCAACATTCAGGCTAGCTCGCTAATCAACAAGCGAAGTCATACATCACTGTCACCCCTTCGCTCCTTTCCATGATGACCGTTCCAAAGCACTGCAAGGCTCTGCAGCAAGGATGCTAAGCACATTTACATCCTCCCTCTAACCATCCTGATAAGACAGCAATGAATGCAGTTAACAGTATGTTTGTAGTATTTACAGGGCAGTTATGGAAGTGCTAGTCCCTCGATCAAGAGACATAATGTTATCTTATTTCTCAAGCAAAGCCAAACATTTCTCAAGCATCTTGAACCAGAGTTAAAAACGTATGGTTACAGAATTCAACATTATCTTGCCTTTGACGTGTGATAATAATGTTGACTCTCTCTTCATGCATTGGGTCTCGGGACAGACTCTGTGTGGACAGTGACAACACCATTCATTCTCATCTGATCGTGCCGATACGAGGCCTGATGTTGCTGCTGTTTTCAAGGCATCATGCAGAATTACTTTTCTGAGAATACGCACTATCTCTGTCCAGAGAGATAAAGCTGCCTGGGCTGTGGGTGGAGATATTTTCAAAGTTGTTTACAAAGACGGTCGCATTTAATTCTATTTTTCAGCACTGAAATAAATGTCTAGTTACTTAAGATTTACTTCTCTTTCGCAAGTTTTTGCACAGCAAGTTTTAATGGTATAAATGAAGTAAAATCTACTTATCTTCATCATGTAACACACATTCACACAGCAATGGCGTCAGAGCTGCATGTAAGGTGCTAGCCTGCCATTGGGAGCAACTTGGGGTTCAGTGTCTTACCCAAGGACACTTCGGCATGTGGAGTCATGTGGGCCGGGAATCAAACCACCAACCCTGTGATTAGTGGCCGACCCACTCTACCACCTGAGCCACAGCCGCCCCGGCTGAACTTTGGCTTTGAACTTTACGTATATACACGTTGTCTTATTAAGTGACAACAACTTATTGCACACGTAGTCCATTAGACAACATCACTTTGCATTATGGGTAATTAGTGATGGGTCATTCGCAAATGAGTCGGCTCTTGTAGGTGAACGTTGGGAGCCGGCTCGCAGATCTAAGAGCCAGATCTATTAATAAAAATATAATAAAATTAAGATATGAATACTTAAAAGATTTAAATGTATAGAATTAACTAATTAAAAGAACGAAAAAAGAAATAAAATAATATAGGCCTAAATGCTCAAGCACACACACATGTTGTTCCTGTCAATCAGACACGCAGTGTCAACCAATGATGCGTGAGGGAGGGCGGAGCCAACTTATTATGTTGTTCAGATTGTACTAGTTTTGAATTGTTACATTTTTATGCACTTTGTTTATATACATTAAAACGTTTTAAATGCACATGTGAAATGGCATCCTTCGTTTTTACATTTATTGCAATTTGTGGGATGCTGCAGTTTTGCGAATTGTATTTTTTTTTTTATTTGCTATGGTGCAATATTCTATTATCAGTACCGCCGCTCCCTACACGGATACTACGCAGTCTGCGTAGGGCACCAACTCCATAGGGGGGCACCATCTTACCCTAGGTGGGCATCAGAAATGCTTTTCTGCATAGAACTGTTGTAACTTGTGTTTATTTGGGTTACTTTCACCTTTCTATCAGCTTGGACCAGTCTGGCCATTCTCTTCCGACCTCTGTTATTAACAAGTGTTTCCGTCCACAGAACTGCCGCTGACTGGATGTGTTTGGTGTTTTTGGCACCATTCTGAGTAAATTCTAGAGACTGTTGTGTGTGAAACTCCCAGAAATACTCAAACCAGCCCGTCTGACACCAACAATCATGCCACACTCCTAATCACTGAGATCACAGTTTTTCCCCATTCTGATGGTTGATGTGAACATGAACTGAAGCTCCTGACCTGTATCTGCATGATTTAATGCACTGCTGCCACATGATTGGCTGATTAGATAATCGCATGAGTAAGTACATGTACAGGTGTACCTAATAAAGTGGCCAGTGAGTGTACAGTATATGGAAGTGTAACTGCTTTTCTCACCCTGAAAAAACATTTCTCAGGATTTCTACAGACTCCACATATAACTCTATATAATTTCATGTTTTCTAAATTCATAAGAATGTTTTGTGTGGGTAACAGACGTACAGACAGATATTGCACATGTTGTTAGCCACTGACTGTGTCGTCTGTGACACAAAGTTTTATTCCTGCAGGGGGCGCTTGACGCTCTGCATTTAATTTTAAACAATTATACATTTTCATACCTAATTATTCAGTTAATCCTAAATCACAATGGCAGGAGTTTATTGACTAGGAAAGTGTCTGACACATCACACTCTCAGTTGCAATTGCTCAAAACATTTTTCAAGTTTTTTTTCAATAATCTGTTAATTACTATTGAGCTTCTGGAGGAATGACACTGTACTGCAATTATAAATCAATCAGCGCATCAAGAAAATGTCACTTAATTAATCTTTACGCTTCTTTAGATTTTCCAATCATAATTAAATGATTAGTAGATATGAACTAAATATTCAATAGTTCCACTCCTGCTGATAATTAAATCCAAACAACAAACTGGTGTGATTAGAGGGTGATGGAGAACAAGGATTGAGTGTTTTCCAAACAAATATTCAATGACATAAATAAATGCAAGAGTGTGTGTGTGTGTGTGTGTGTGTGTGTGTGTGTGTGTGTGTGTGTGTGTGTGTGTGTGTGTGCTTTTGAGTGTGCACGCCTCTTTCAGGGTTTAACACCAATGTCCAGTACAATGTATACCCTGCAGCCGCAGTGACTTAAGGAAAATTACAACCCCACTTCCGAAATAGTTGGGACAGTATGAAAAATGCTAATAAAAACAAAAAGGAGTTATTGGGGGCACTCGATATGGGGAACATGTGGGTCCTGACATGTGTGATGGTTGCCAGATAGATTGTTTTGAGGGAATGGAAGTCAGCTGGAGTGCCCCCATTTCAGGTGTGGAGCGTGGAGATGGGGAGGGGGGCAGCATATGAGGAGATGATTGGGTAATTTGGATTTGTTTGTTGGGAAATGGGGCAAGTGGTTGGCATTCTTGGAGGGTTCTCGGCGAGAGGTAGCGGAGAGAGAGGTTTAGCTGTGGATGTGTGTTTATTATATATATATTTTATTTATTTATAATTAATTTTATTTATATATTTATTTCTGTGTGAATATGTTCATGACTACGGGAGTGCATGTTGGGGGAGGGGTAGTGGTGGGGATTAAATGTTAAATGTTGATTCCATGTATATATGTTTTTTTTTTTGTGTGTATCTTCTGTGGAATCAATAAAATCACCAAAAAGATTAGCCCTAAATTACTGTATGCACCTTTAATGATTACCATGGTTTTACTAGCAATTCTTATTGTAGTAACTAGGGCTTTGGGCAAAAATGTTGAAGATATTAATCTATTATGGAAGTGAAGGTATCTGTTTTACTTTTATCACAAGATATAGCATTTGTTTAAGAGAAACCATGACTGTAGCTATACGTGGCTATACGTGTGGTCCCTATAGTCTTTCTACTAATAACACAGATTATATTCTAGAACTACTGTATGCATAGGCCTAAGTGTTATTCATTTTCAAATGTATTATACTCACACATAAGGAAAGGCACTGAAAACAGAACAAAAGTAATGGTGATTACTGTTTAATGCCCTTAAATTAGCCTCAGTATTTTCACCTCAGTCTCTAAAGTGACAGATGGCAGGAAGGCTCGTGCAGTTTAACAGATTTTTCATACTCTCCCTCCTTCACCAGCCCATGAAAACACGCCTGATTTCTCATTTGAAAACACAAATTTAGATATGTACAAAAAGAGCTTTAAACCGTGCTGTCAACGCCAGAGACGAAAGGAAAAAACTGTCGGAAGCCTGTCAAGCCGTTGACATTCCCGCGCGCGCGCTGGCGTTATCTACACACCGCGCGCTGCTGACCGATCCGCCGCCTTGTGATTCGCTCCTTTCTTCTGACAAGCAGTGAGAGAGAGACGATGATGTGTTTTTCTTCTTGTTCTATTTCTTAGGCGAAATTCGTATTTTTCTTGGGAAGCCAGGACAGACAATGTGTTTTTGTGAGGCGCTGTGTCTGAACATTGTCTCTGATGCCTTTATCTTGAATGCTAATGTTGATTAACTTCTACCAGCTCTCTCCCTCTCGAAGCCGTGTGCCTTTTGGAGCTTGGCAGGAATTATTTAAACACACTAATAATTAAACACACTAACTAATCCCTTCCCATGCTTTTGTGATTTTGTTGATAATTAGTTGTTATTGAAATAGCTTGACTGGCAAATCTCTCTGTGTGCAGACTTCGAGTGCTTCCTGTTCTCTTTTTCCACTTTCTACAGCAACCTTTAATGTTATATCACTGCACACAATCCTGGTAGTTTTAACTTTGATAAATTTCTAATGGTCACTTCAAATATGCCCGCAGCAGGTCATCTCCCGAATGATAATATATGATCCTAGATAAAATACAAGCAGAGCTTCCTTTTAATAATGCTTGGGGAATGTTTTGCTGACACATGCACACAGGAGCATGCAAACAACTACTAAAACATACAAACTGTTCAGACACAAACACACATACATAAGATAGACATACAAACATATCTGTGCTATATTGGCACAACAATTTATTTCAGTTACTTCACCAAATAATGAAACATCAGTCATTTACTCACCCTCTTCTTGTTCAAAACCTGTAAATGGGGCCACAAAAAAAAATTCTGTAGCGTTGTGGAGTGTCAAGGAGATCTTTGGCAAACTTTAGGTGTGGCGCAATGTTTTTGTTGGAAAGCAGCGGCTTCCTTCATGGTGTCCTGCCATGAACACCATACCTGTTTAATGTTTTCTGTACATTAGATTCATAAACAGAGATGTTCAGCAGTTCCAATGATTCCTTCGAGTCTTTATCTGTCACTCAAGGGTTCTTTATTACCTCATTGATCATTCTGCGGTGTGTCCTTTGAGTCATCTTTGCTAGACGGCCACTTCTAGTGAGAGTACCTATAGTACTAAATCATCTCCACCCATACAAAAAATCTAAACTAGCCACAAACTTGCCTCTTGTTATTTTCACATTCAAATGAGCTTTTGATTCGCAGCAAATGTTTGCCAGAAGCTTACAGCTCATTGCCAGTAGTGGGGAACCTCTGGTAAACCTTTGGGAACAATGGACAATTTGCCACAAAGCTCATTTGCATGTGAAAATTATCAATGGCGAATTTGTGGCAAATTTGCCAAAAACTCTCAATTTTTGTAACAGCATTTATAGACAATTTATCTAAATGTGGACAGATGAATATCTAAGCTCTTTGAGATAACTTTGCGACCCCTTCCAACTTTATGCAAGCAACAATTTATTTCAAATTAACATTTTTATTGGTTGCTCCTCAAGCATGACACAAAACACAACAACCATTCATGTACAGAGTCAACCATTATCCCCCTTAAACCCCATTATTTCCCTTGCCCTCTCCCAATCCTCAACCCCACCTGGCCCCTAACAAACATCCCTGTGGCCAAGCCCGAGTACACATGCAGATCACAAAAAATGTTTTTGTGAAAAAAACAATATATATATATATATATATATATATATATATATATATATATATATATATATATAATACACACATTTAAAACTATAAGTCCCTCTCCACTGCCCCTCCCCGAGAGCCCTCCAAAAATGCCAAATAAGTGCTCCATTGTTTTTTCAAACAACTCCCGTTGCCTGGCCTTCAATGCGACACCTCCTCAAATGCCGCCACCCTGCCCATCTCTGTGCACCACTCCTGAAATGAGGGCACTCCAGCCAACTTCCATCCCCTAAGGATGACCTGTCTGCCCATCATAACACTGGCTAGGACCCAATTTGTTTTTGTGCTTATCCCCTATATTAATGCACACCCCATTGTCTAAAATACAGAGTTTGGGGCTAAATGAAATTTGAGGCAAAGCAACATTTGTAGGTCTCCTGAGATCTATTTATTTGCAAGGCATGGCCCACGACAGCAGATGCTTCTTGTGAATGGCAAATTCAAAATGTTTGAGTGCTTTTTATAAGTCAAAGTCGCTCTAACCCACACCTACAATCTCGTTTCATTAATTGGATGTCAGGTCTGACAACTCCTGACTCTAATTAGCTTTTGTTAATTTCATTAGGGGTTCACATACTTTTTCCAGTCTTTACTGTGAATGTTTGAATGATGTATTCAATATGTACAAGAACAATTTGTTATTTAAAATATGCTTTCACAATCTTCCACCCAAATCTTCTATTCTGGTTTGTGTGTGGGCAGTGCAGTGTGATTAAATGTGTTGAAGATCAGCTCGCACTGGGGCCATCAAACACCTCACAACTTTCAGCCTCACTTCTCTCAGCTTTGAACATCTTTTGAACACTAACTGTTCAGTCGCAAGAGCGTTGAGACAACCCAAGAGGATCAACCCCTACACTAATACAATTATGCCTCCATTACATCTCCAGCATGGTGGGAGGAACACTGTCTTGCTGAGCGATTTGAGTCTAATTCGTTTTATAAGAGTGTGAGTGAGCGATGGAAGGGGATTTAAGGCATAAAAGGGTTGTGTATATTTCTTATATAATAATCTTCTTTGGTAATTCAAATATTTCGCTCTCCTTTGTTGTCTCACTTGTCTTTAAGATCATGGTGTTATAAACACATCTGTCTCAGCTGCACGTGCAACTAAAGACCTTTCAGATCATTAGGATCAAGTCAGTTAGACATACAGATGGTTCACTCAAAACAAGGTGAGGCAGCATTTAGCTATCATGCCACCTGCAGCTGGCACCGGCTTCCAGAAGAGGTCAGATGTGCCCCAACAGTAGTCACATTCAAATCCAGACTGAGCACTGTGCTGCACTTACTGATTGCACTGCAGCATTATATATCTGTATTCATTTTTAATCATTTTTTACTTAAATGAATTATATTTTAATCTCATTTCTTGTTCTTAATTGGTGTGGCAGGGCGGAGGGCGGGGCCGGGTCGTGATTCCGCACACCTGGCCTCTAATCAGGCTAATCAAGCCTCTGAGAGGGATAAAGGCCGGCCGGAGTCGGCAGTGTGGCAGGCAGATGGGGATGACCTGTCGGCAGACCGAGGAGCCTGGATGCCTGAGTGCGGAGGTACGGCCGTTGACCGCGAGGGGAGGAGGGGTTCCTCACTGACCGCCTGGAGTGGTCAAGGCTGCTACCAGGGGCGGAGGGGGCCCCTCACCAGCCACTGAAACGCAGCGAGGTCTGAGACCGGTGACCGCGAGCGGGGAGGGGCTCCTGGCCTACCGCCTGGAGCGGGAGGACCGCTACCAGGGGTGGGGAGACATCTTCCATCCACCAGGGTCCAAAGGACTGCCTCCGATCCTCCCAGGGATGTGTGGCTGTTGTCCGCTAGACAGTGGAGGAGTGGCTGAGGACCAAGCTACGGCGTATCGGAGAACCGGTGAGTAAATTTATTTATTTAATCCTTCTCTCTCTCTCTCTCTCTCTCTCTCCCGCTCCGCGTTGGTCTGTCCCCGAGGAGGAATGTGGCAGGGCGTGATTCCCTGGCGGAGGGCAAGTCCGAGTCGTGATTCCGCACACCCTGCACCTAATCAGGCTAATCAAGCCTCCAAGAGGGATAAGGGCCGACTGGAGACGGCAGTGAAACAGAGAGCGACACCTGTGCGTGTTTGTCTCTTTGGTTCAGTTCTTCATGAAATATTATTTATATTATCAATCCGGTTCTCGCCTCCTTTCCCGTTTACCTTTACCGTTGGTTTTATAGTTCATTTTATCTTGTATTTTCTTTATCATTTATATGATAAGCACTTTGAATTACCATTGTGTATATAATGTGCTATATAAATAAACTTGCCTTGCCTAAAGATGACTTTCTATAGATGCTTTTCTTCGCAAAAAATATCCTGTGCAGTTTGACTTTGTGGAATCCCTCTTGTAAAAGACTGGGTGTTAATCACTTTTCTCTCTACCGTTTTCCCTCTATCTCTCTCTGTTGCCAAAGGTTTTAAAACTCATTACTATTTCCCAGATTAGAATTCAGAGCTCAAACAATGAAGTTAATTACGGCAGATGATTATTGCTGTGAGAGCTGCAGAGTTATTAAGACATTAGTCGCTAGAGGGGTCAACTCTGACGCAGACGAACTGAAACCAGATCAGCTAAAACTACCGGGAACTATTTTGTTTTCATCAAAACAAGAAAAGAAGTGGTGGTGGCGTAGTGGGCTAACGCACATAACTGGTCATCAGAAGGTTGCTGGTTCGATCCCCACAGTCACCACCATTGTGTCCTTGAGTAAGACACTTAACTCCAGGTTGCTCCGGGGGGATTGTCCCTGTAATAAGTGCACTGTAAGTCACTTTGGATAAAAGCGTCTGCCAAATGCATAAATGTAAATGTAAAACACACGCCGAACACACAGCTTAGAGAAACCATGTCTGTCTGCATGCTATAAAATCCATTCTGCATTTAGTTTCTCCCCAGTCCACTCTAAAAACAAAAGGTTCAAAAAAGAACCTTTTGAGGTTCTCTGAGATTGCAACCTTGGGGGAACCACACCTTCCGTTGGTTTTTGAAACTTTTTCATTTGCAAACTTTCTAAAAGGTTCATTCAAGAACCGTCTGGATTCCTTTTGGAACCTTTAAGGCTAATTTACTTACTCGGCGAACAGTAAAGTTTAGTTCGCCTACAAACGATGACGAAATGCAGAAATGCATGTGTTCGTTTGGTGATATTTCTCCTGTTCGGGCACATCTTGGAGAACTCGGCTGGTTGAAAAACGTTGACGTCACTCTCAACAAACACATTTTATAACAACATTATGCATGGTGCTATAAAACGCCAACATCGTTCGCCTAGGTCGCTTTAGTTCGTCCATGAAAAAAATTATATGCATATTCAAAAATGAACCTGAGCTGAGGTTCCTGGAGATTGCAACAGTGGAGGAACCTTTTTACAAAAGTTCCTTCAAGAACTGTCAGGGTTCTTTTTGGAACCTTTATTAGACAGCCTGTTCAGTGGTCCTTTCTCTTCTTGTACATTAGCTTAGAGAACCTAGAAGCTCAGCTTTAAACCTTCTAGAACATTAGAAGTTCATATTTGAGGTTCTATCTCTTGTAAGTGTGAGGAAAAAGTGTTTTCAATATCAGTAACAAGAAAGTGTGAATTACGTCTTTTAAACACCAATATTATTGATGTAGTTACTATGCGCTGTTGCTGTTTCATGGAGAACATGTGATCAAGCATTTTTCTGTCAGTCTTGAAGATGGCAGGGCGTATGCCCCGCTACCTGGCAGGACATTTTTGCCTCCTAATTGGGAGTCGCAAAGCCAGAGGGATAAACTCAACAGAGAAGCTGTGCTGAAACTTTACAGACGTTTTTGTCTCATTCTCTTTCGTGTTCCTTGTTGCTGTAGCTCAACGGGTGGAGAGCATGGCACTAACAACACCAAGGTCATGGGCTCGATACCTAGGGAACAAAATGACTGATTAAATGCACTTTGGATAAATGCTTCTGCCAAATACACAAATGTTCCCTCGATCCTTTCAATGAAAATGTTCCGACGCTAACAGACTTTAGAGGTTTATAACAAGCACTATGCTAAACTTCAATATAAAGATTTGTAGGGCGGTTCAACATGTAATCCAGAACTACGTTTTACCACCGACATATTAAACTTGAATCCATGTTTGATAATAGAATACTTTTCTCCACCGATACCAGTTCATCCACTCTCATCTCTTTCATTTAGCTGATAATCCTCTTTCAAACATGGATAATGCCATGCAGCAGGTCACGGGGCATTTTGTCACGGTAATAAAGAAAGTGAGACAGATATTAATTCAGAGATGATGAGCCCACATCTTTTAAAGGAAATAATGGTTTAAAAAAATCAAATCTGCATGTCGGTTATTATTTCTGCGTACATCTACTCTGGTATTAAGGGACTGCCGTTCATATCTCATTGAGTGATAGCCTGGATGTGTTCAGGATCATTACCATTACAAAAGCCGCTGCAATAATACCATTATCTTCTCCGGTGATATCAAATGATGATATATATTGTGAGGCATCAGTCAGTCTCACAGAAGTGATACCGATCAGTGTGACATAAGTATATAATGATGACAAATGGGAGAAAATATAATTTTTAGTCAACCTCAGTGACACGTCAGCCTCGTTTGGATATATAAGGGGAGGGAGGGGAAAACTGGAAAGTCATGATGCCCAGCCACAGCCTTCTATATGTCTCAAATACAGCTCACACACAGTTTATATATACACTCACCTAAAGGATTATTAGGAACACATACTAATACTGTGTTTGACCCCCTTTCGCCTTCAGAACTGCCTTAATTCTACGTGGCATTGATTCAACAAGGTGCTGAAAGCATTCTTTAGAAATGTTGGCCCATATTGATAGGATAGCATCTTGCAGTTGATGGAGATTTGTGGGATGCACATCCAGGGCACGAAGCTCCCGTTCCACCACATCCCAAAGATGCTCTATTGGGTTGAGATCTGGTGACTGTGGGGGCCATTTTAGTACAGTGAACTCATTGTCATGTTCAAGAAACCAATTTGAAATGATTCGAGCTTTGTGGCATGGTGCATTATCCTGCTGGAAGTAGCCATCAGAGGATGGGTACATGGTGGCCATAAAGGGATGGACATGGTCAGAAACAATGCTCAGGTAGGCCGTGGCATTTAAGCGATGCCCAATTGGCACTAAGGGGCCTAAAGTGTGCCAAGAAAACATCCCCCACACCATTACACCACCACCACCAGCCTGCACAGTGGTAACAAGGCATGATGGATCCATGTTCTCATTCTGTTTACGCCAAATTCTGACTCGACCATCTGAATGTCTCAACAGAAATCGAGACTCATCAGACCAGGCAACATTTTTCCAGTCTTCAACTGTCCAATTTTGGTGAGCTTGCAAATTGTAGCCTCTTTTTCCTATTTGTAGTGGAGATGAGTGGTACCCGGTGGGGTCTTCTGCTGTTGTAGCCCATCCGCCTCAAGGTTGTGCATGTTGTGGCTTCACAAATGCTTTGCTGCATACCTCGGTTGTAACGAGTGGTTATTTCAGGCAAAGTTGCTCTTCTATCAGCTTGAATCAGTCGGCCCATTCTCCTCTGACCTCTAGCATCAACAAGGCATTTTCAGCCCACAGGACTGCCGCATACTGGATGTTTTTCCTTTTCACACCATTCTTTGTAAACCCTAGAAATGGTTGTGCGTGAAAATCCCAGTAACTGAGCAGATTGTGAAATACTCAGACCGGCCCGTCTGGCACCAACAACCATGTCACGCTCAAAATTGCTTAAATCACCTTTCTTTCCCATTCTGACATTCAGTTTGGAGTTCAGGAGATTGTCTTGACCAGGACCACACCCCTAAATGCATTGAAGCAACTGCCATGTGATTGGTTGATTAGATAATTGCATTAATGAGAAATTGAACAGGTGTTCCTAATAATCCTTTGGGTGAGTGTATATACAGTCAGGTCCATAAATATTGGGACATGGACACAATTCTAATCTTTTTGGCTCTATACACCACCACAATGGATTTGAAATGAAACGAACAAGATGTGCTTTAATTTGAGGGTATTTACATCCAAATCAGGTGAACGGTGTAGGAAATACAACAGTTTGTATATGTGCCTCCCACTTTTTAAGGGACCAAAAGTAATGGGACAGATTAACAATCATAAATCAAACTTTCACTTTTGAATACTTGGTTGCAAATCCTCTGCAGTCAATTACAGCCTGAAGTCTGGAACGCATAGACATCACCAG